>NC_081415.1:159878263-160178263 GCF_030272615.1 Cryptomeria japonica | reverse complement strand
AGAGATCTGCATTGCTAGTATTGCTAATCTAGCATGACATCTGCCTCTTGATCTTGCTAATCACTATTTTGGGAAGGTGAGCAACATGCCAGAGGAGTGACATCAAGCACAACAGATGGAGCTATCACAAGATCCAAACAAGGACTATGCTCATGTTGTAAGTCACTTTGTTTGATTCAAGGAACTAGGATTAGGGTTTGTGAAAACTCATTCGATAAATTCTTGTCCACATCAACATACTCATACTCAATATCATAAGAATTAGGAGTTATGTTTCCATTATGAATAACATTTTCACCCATTTCTTCATCAAATTTTAGAGAAAGAGGAGAAAGAACACGAATAGGAGTAAAACCATCACATGTTTTATGCAACTTATGATTTGGAGATGTTGGTTGATCATCTTGCATAGGAGAAAAGGGAGTCATGTAAATTATCAGAGTCTGAGGAGATTGAGTATTTTGAGGGATAGTTTCATGAGCTCAAACATGGTGTCTTTGTCGGCGTTCTCTTGCACAATGATTATGTCAAGTCTTAGTGGAAGGCTGAGAAGGAGGAGGAACACTTGAAAAAGTAGGAACGTTTCTCTCATTGATAGTGGAAGGTTTAGGTTGAGGTCTTTTTGGTTGAACAATAGGAGAAGTAGGCCTCTTCTCTCGATAAGAGGAAGGAGGTGGAACTGAGCCATAGAAAGGAGGAATATTAGGTGTAGGAAGGAGACTAGGTCCATCATGAGGAGGAGGTATAGGTCTAACCTTAGGAATAATATTGGTGTTCTCCTTAAGAGAAGGTAAAGTCATATCCATAGGTGTAGGTGGATGATCTTCCTTAGGAGGGAGATTAGTTCTATCTGAGAGAGGAATAACCTCATGTTGAAGAATAATAGGAATCTCAATTGTTGGGGATCTAGGTTGACTTAAGGATAATATCATATCACTCTTCCATTTTTTATAAGATTGAAAAAGAGCACCGCTCCTTGATGGAAGAGATTGAAATTGTTTAGGCCAAAAGAGATCAATAGGAATGCCAGGGTCTTTCAGATGGACGAAATAAGCTATGGTTCATGGTTATGATTTCTCCATTGTGAGTAAATTTAAGACACTTGTGGATTGGAGAAGCAATAGCCTTCATGGAAGATAGCCAAGGATGGCCCAACTTCACACTGAATTGCTCAGAAGAAGGTATGATAACAAAGTCAACATCCATGGATTTAGCATGAACTTCAACAAGAAGGGTGATAGAGCCAATGGTAGGACAAGAGAAGCCATCAAATAAATTCACAACCACATTAGAAGCATCATATATTGGTTTATGAAATCATAAAGTGAAAAGATACTCTTCAGTTATGACATTAACCATGCAAGAGGGATCAATCAGGGCACCACGACAAGGGACATCCTTAACCTTTGCAACTATGTATAAAGGGCCATTAGGTGCTCGAATGGTCTCACTGTGGTAAAATGTAATACAAGGATCCTTAGGAAAATCTTGTGTTTCTACCATATTAACCAAGTTTGGAGCCATAAAGGTGAATTCTTCATAAGAGAGAGAATTAGGCATAATCTCAATAACGTTAGAGGTATGAGATGGCAAGGGATCAGTGAAAATCTTAAGATTTTGATTAGGAGGAGTTACTAATTTATTCCCTTCATCATTCACACCTGCCATATATATAGTATTATTATCAATCAAGTCTTGAATCTTATTCTTCAATGCAAAACATTTTTTAGTATCATGACCAGATTGACGATGAAATTGGCAAAAATAATTGTTATCAAAATAAGGGGATGCAAGTTTGGAAGGATCAATTTGTTTTATAGGAGGAAGTTTGATAACATTTCTGTGCAACAACTAAGACATAATACTATGTAAAGATTCATTCAAAGGAGTAAACTATATTTCTCTTTGGAAAAAATTAGAAATAGAAGGCACACCTGTTGTAGCATTCACATTGTTGTTGTTGATTGGATCATTGAACTTGATGAAGCTTTTTCTTGGTTTGAACTTCGAAAACGGTTGTTGAACACTCTCCCCGTTATCACTTGGAGCCATAGGAGTGGATTGCTCCATTTGACTCACAACCAGTTGATAATTGTGGAGTGTTGCGCACAACTGTGGAAAGGAAGTAAACTCAAAAAAAAGAAGCTTTTCCCTGATATCTTTTTGTAAATTAGAAATAAAAATTCTTTGAATATCATTATCATGCACATGAAAAGAAATTTGAGCACACAAATGCTTATATCTACCAATGAAATCAATCACTTTTTCTTTAACACCTTGTTTACAATGCATTAAACCAGTCAAAGTGATTTTAGGACCAATGTTGTTTTGAAATTGTTGGATGAAAGCATTTGCTAGTTGTTAAAAGGAAGTGATAGAATAAGAAGGCAGAGAGCAATACCATTGTAAGGCCTTATCTCTTAGTGTTCTTGTAAACAGTTTTGTAATTAATCATTGATCATAAGCAAAATCAGTACACAAGGTTTGAAATGTTTTGACATGCGTAAGAGGATCACCTTTTTCATTATAGAGTTCTAATTGAGGGATCTCCACATGTTTAGGTGGCACATATTTAACAATATCAAGAGAAAGTGGGCTCGCAACATCAAATATGGGCACACTAAACTTAGATTGACTCATGGAAGCAATTTGTTGATGTAAAGAAGACACGGTTTGAGCAAGATTGTTAATTGTCATTTCGGTAGAAGAATGGATGCTAGACATAGGTGATTGAGAAGGTGGTGTGATGTTATTGAAAGAAGGCATGGACTAAGAATAAGGTGGTGGGACATTATGATAAGTAGGTATGGGTGATGATTGGGTAAGAAAAGGGACACTTAAAGGAGGAATAAAGTTGTTGAAGGAATTGCCCCCTTGTGTCACACTAATTGGTTGAGGAATAATATGAATATTAATGGAAGCCATAGGTAATGATGAAGGATTAAATGAAGAAGAGGGATTTCCCCCATGACCCATGGTTGTAGGAATGACATTTTGAGTTGAAGTAGCCATGATGTTAGATGTGAAAGTAGGAATACTAGTCATAGGATTAGTCAAAGAAATAGAAGAATTGACTTGTGTTGAAGGTTGTGAATAACCTAGGGTTTCGACACAACTCTTGATAGGAATGAAATTAGAATCAACAATATGTGCAATTCCACACAATATATCAATTCCATTCTTATCACTTTGAAGCATGTGTTTAAGACCTTCAATTAATGGAAGAGCTTCACTATTAGGGTATTCTTGGGACATCCATTGTTGAAAGCTATCAAATTGATTGTCCAATGTATAAAGTTGATCTAAAGAAACCCTAGTTAAAGCTTCTTCTTCATCATGGGATCCATCAATCAGGTGAATAGGCACATGATTAGGATGGGAAGAATTAGCATGATCCTCATTAAAGAAGTCACCCAAATCAAGCTCCATCTCCTCGGTAATTAAACCTTGGCAAGCCTTAGTTCTAATGATTCATCTAATGAGGATAGGATAGGTAGGACTAATAGTGGTAAAACTCATACACTAGAGGGAAAATTTGAATTTTGAATTGTGGAACAAAGCTTGCAAAATTGGTTAATGCAAAATGTAAGAAAATAATGATTACACAATTTGAACTTTGTTGAGAGAAGAGGATGACACAATGTCCAAAAGTGAAAGGAAATTGGAAATTTAAAATTAGGGCCAAGGGAAGACCACTTAATTTTAAAATCAGGGCAGACTATAATTAACCTCTTAATTTTAAAAAAAATCTTGAAATTTGAAATGTTGAAGTTGGGAGGTATTTTCAATTCTAGAGGGATCAAAAATTGATAAAATAAGCCAATCTTCTGGATTTAGGCTATTAAATACAATCATAATAGTCTCCCGAAATTTTAGGAAAAAGCCAAGTACTGTGGCAGGAACGCACATGGTTTGACCAATTTTTTTCAAAATTTTCAAGGATGGATATTAGGATGATTTTAAAGCTAACCCCCCAAAATTGGCAAATTTTACGATCTCTAGATGGGCAAAATGAAGGCGCAAATGTGAAAATAGGACCCTATTAGGTTTTTGAAGAAAAAGAGGAATTGAATTGCAATTTTGAAAAAGGTTAAACCTAATGGATACGGACACCTTGGAAAATGTTTAGAAATCTGAATGTAAATAAAATTGATTTGAAATTCACACAAAATCTAATTAATTTTAAAAATTAGGGTTTGATGACCTAACCACTTAATTTTGAAATTTGAATTGTATGATTACAGACAAATCTAAGAACAATCAAAAATCTGAAAACTAAAATAGAAATCCAATTTTTGCACAAGTTCAAGATAATTTTTGAAAATTATGGTTTTAACAAGTAACCTCTTAATTTTATAAATTATAATTATAAATTGAATAAGACAATGAGGAAATTGAATTTGACAAACAAAACAATTTTCAGATCTAAGATAACCACAATCAATTTTTACAAATCACAAGTTCAATTTGAATTTTAAAAACTAGGGTTTTTAATGAATTAACCACTAAGTTTGCAGAAATTTGAAACTTGTAAATGAAAAATATACAATTTTGTTCAAAGGAAAGCATGCAAGATGTCGGGTTCACCAAAATGTAATGGTGGGAAAATGGTGAATGACAGAACAAGAAGAAAACTACCCTTTCCCTCAAAGAGATGAGAATTTTGCTATTGATTACCATTCAAGCACTTTTCACCATGTTACATTAGAAAGAGGATAGGATAATTCACTAGATTCAATCTCTCCACACAAAGATGGTAGATTGAATTCTGAATGAATTGAGAATGCTAAGTTGATCCCCTATTTCTTGTTTGATTTGGAAATGAAATATATTCAAATATTGTAATGCAGTTATTAGTAAAGAAAGGAAATATTGCTTCTGTCTATAGTTTAAACACAAAATAAATAAATAGATTTTTAGAGTGAATATTAATATTGCATCACATCTATTGTTTATGGATTAAATAGATTTTTTTTAATAGTTAGTTGCAGTTGTTAAAAAAAAATATCACTATCATATTTTTCCTATTCTGAAAATGCATGTGTAGAGAAAAAAGTTAGGAAATATTGTAAATCTAGTTATAGTTAACATAAAGAAAAAAAGGAAACTATATGTTATTAAAAGAGGACAAAATCTACTCTATTATGTTATTTAAGAAGATCCTACTGTTAAACTTGACAGAAACACAATTAAAACAAGAAATACACACACACACACACACACACACACACACACACACACATATATGTATATGTATATATATATATATACATGTATATATATATATATATATATATATGTATATGTATATATATATACATGTGTGTGTGTGTGTATATATATATATATATATACATATATATATATATATATATATATACATATATATATATACATATATATATATATATATATACATATATATATATATATATATACATATATATATATATATATATATATATATATATATATTCATTGTAATGAGTATGCCTAATGTTTTAAAACCTACGTCTAAACTCTGGTATTTATCCTTAAACAAAATGAATAACACATTTTCTGCATTAAAGTCAAAATACATAGATTTTAAAAAAACAAAAAACTATGAGAAATCTTGAAATTAAGGAAATGTTCATTTATTCTAAGTATTCTGATCATACCATATTTAAATCATGAGAACAATTTGTTGTTAAAAGGAAAATACTCATGTATATATATTAAAAAAAAACATATTTTAATGCTTTGTTGATCCTAATTGTAAATTTGACAACTATAATTCTTCTTCGTTTCCATGTAAACTCGGGTCACTTTAGTGTGAATGGTTCCTCATATATTTGGATGTATTCGTAAAAAAAAAAGGAATATACGTGAATTCCCAAAGTTCACCCAAGCTTTAAAAGTCATAATTGTACTTCACACTATGATGGTGAAGGGTCACAAATCATGTTTTTGAGAAAATCGAGAAACTCTTTGTATTTGTATTTGCATTCCTATGAACATTTTCAAAGTAAAGGATATGATTCAAAGTAACATGTTGACTTCTAAACTTCAAGTTAAATGATCCCTCGAATTGCCAATAAATGAATGATAATATTGTATTGTCTTGGATTGCTATTGGCATTTTCAAAGAGTTTAAAGTAAAACATGATCATCAACGGTCTAAGCTGGTAGTTGACCAAGTATTAGCGGCAGGTTAGTAGAATAATCAAAGCGCCCATATCCACCAAGTTCAGAAAGTGAGGTGATTGTTACCGCTGAGTTAGGGAATAACATAAGTGATCGATATGTTTCTTCACGCAAGGTTTAAACATTGACATCTTCTTCATCGGTGAGTTGGCCAACTTTAACAAGTTACCAAACATTTCTCATCGACAAGATGTGAGTATTTCAAAACACAACATCTTCCCCTTGAACGTCCATCTGGCGGATTGAATACACCACGTGGCTTGTGAAGGATAGCAAAATCAGTTTTATAACTACTTCCACTGTTTGCTTTGCATGCCGATAAAGATGCATGCTATCGTGCCCCCTAACTCCACTTGCACTTGCAAATGTCAAAGATGAAGTATTATGTTTCGATGTGTATTTTGCAGATTATCGATGATATGCAAGACAAGAGAATGTATGTCGTGCGTGTCTGTTTACATGAGCATTGCATGAATCCTCTGACTCGGTGAAATAGACAGTTTGATCGAAATAATCTTAAAGAAATGGTTGTCATTCTCAGCACATGAATGTTATTGTTGCGCGATGTAAATATGTTGATAAGAGTTTGAGAAAAGTGTAGTGTGTATTCCGCCACCTTAGGCGATATTATTTCTCCTTACCCATCGATGATATTACTTGCAGCATTCTAGAGAAGATGTCATATTAAAGATATCTGCTATAGGCAGAGGGTTCTCCAAATGTAAAGAATGGATATGCATGATTACTTTCTGCACTGGCAGAGTAATGTGTTATAAAAGAGCTTTAAAGACTTCTTTGTGATTAAAGAGGAACTTATGTAAGTTTTAGTTCAAATCGATATCATTCGTGCATTGAAGAATACTGGGTCAGTTTACTTCAAAACCTATGCTCGCTATCTCAAGGAACTTTAAATATGCTATAAGTATTCTTCCCAAATATAGATTGAAGGAGGAGTTGTGTTAGATATCATGAAATATGGAGAATGAGAGATATGATTTGTTTAATAAACTATCCCAAAGAAACGTAATGCAATGATTCTAATAGTAGCACGGTGTTGTTTTAAATGATCTTTCAAGCTTTCAACCCTATGGGATAAGAGGGAGTCAAGAGATATTTTTAAACATTGTTTACAAATATCCAATTTGCTGCAATTGGTAATAAAAAGACGCTTTAGAACTTCTTAGTATAAGAATCTGCAAAACACATCATCATGAAATACAAGGTTCAAGAGTATGAGTATGCCCCGATGATCACCACCATGATTCCAGAGGTTCATGATACCAAGATTGGGCACATAAATTTGCAGGAGATCAAAAAGTTCTTCATGGAAGGTGACAGATCAAAGTTGTCTTGTAGAGTGGCAGAAAGCGGCTTGATTGAAGCAACATGTTTTCCCATATCAATTCATTGTACAGATTTGGTACTGGAATGCTCAAAAAGATATAATCCAGATGCAAGAGAGATAAGAGCTACAGATGGATCCTTAATGGCCAAACTTGATGGAATTTCAATAGCTATTACTCTTCGTTTGCCATATAAGGAAAAGTTCACTCACATCGATAAGCAAAAAGCTTACAAATACTTTAGCGATAATAGAAGCAAATGCCTCAACAATCTGGCTAAAGAATGGATGGTTGCACCATGAGGAGGATAGTCTCAGCTTCCAAAAACACTCCATTGTTCTCTTTTCATCAAAGAAATTTGCTACTTGATATCTTACTCCATAGAGTGACAGGAAGTCCTGATTCCACTGAGTTGGAAATGTGGATGTACCTCTTCATAATAGTCATCTCTACCGGTAAGCAATTCATTGACTGGGACCATTTCATCAGCAACTGCATACATGACCAATTAGTGCACTTCAAAACAAGTCAACGCTTCCATATGACCTCTTACTTGATATATACTATTGCTAATTTGAGGTCATGGCCAGGGTTAAGTACTAATGGTGTCCTGAATAGAGAAACTCAAGTTTACCATTATTACAAGCAATTGCAACTTGAGGAAAGCTTTGTGTATTTCAGGCGGGTGAATGATGCTTTCATAATGTGGGCAGTAAGGTTATTACAAGGAGACATTGCCACCAGAATATCAAAGGAAGCCGCTAAATTGATAAAGAAATATGGAACTTTCTTCATCCAGTTTCTGAGATTTACCTATCTTCGAGTAGGAGGATTTGAAGGTTATCCACACAAGCTATCCAGATATGTTGATGATAAGCTCATTTTAGTTGAGCTTTGTTGGCAATTGGTTTGAGTTCAAAAGAAATGTAGAGATAGAAAGAATAAAGGGGTAGCCTTTCCCATTTATCTCAGGCACTATAGATGTGATTCAAGTTCAAGAGCAGATGAGACAGAAAAAGCTTTATCCAAGGTCAACTTGTATGCATATCAGATGAGATTTCCTTTTGATAGTAAGGATTATGTCAAGAACAGCTTAAAGTTAGGACCTGGCTATTTTCATTTTCCTAATCTTGAAGACTTTTGGGAGGATTGTGAAGATGAGTTCGAGGTTAGAAAAAGAGATTGGACAAGGTTGACTTTGAAGCAAATGAATGATTTCAAGATGGATTGGACCATAGAAGGCATTGAAGATGATGGATCTGATTTGATTGATCCTATCTATTTTGAGCAAGTCTAGTCCCAGCCACTTCCCAACTTGAATTGGGCAGATCCAGAAATGAGAGATGTCAGAGGAAGAACAAGTTTTGTAATCAAGAATTCTGAAGCCTAGATTAAGAAGAAGATTACTCAAATGACTGCTACCAGACCAACAAAGGAAACTCCAAGAAGGAAAGGAAGTCAGCTTGAGAGCTCTACGTCACTGCATTCTTCCCATAGTCCAGCTAGGGATACTCCTTCTTACCAGAATACTCAAGGAAGTGATGGAGATGAAGACCCTCCAAGGAGGAACAATCTTCCAAGCACATGTGGTGATGAACCCCGACAAAAGAGGAAGAAATCCAGAACAAAAGACATAGAAGAAAATTCTATTGCAAGTCAAGTAAAGGATCAAGTTCTAGTGGAAATTTTGGATGACACAAGATTTGATGATGGAATGCATTCCATATCTCCCTCAATTCCTATTGAATCCCTACGACAAGAAGCACAACAAAATACTTTAGTCATGGATTCATCATTTCCAAGCAATCCAAGCGATCAATTTGAAGAAATCAGAGAGGTGACAACAACAATGGTAGCAAGACAAGAAATCATCCAAGAGTCTATAGAAAATTCTTCTTTCCCATGGTTAGAACAAAGTCTATTGAAGAAGAGGAAGGTAGAAAAGCTAGTGGTACCTGAATTTAGTAGCATATCTGATCTCTTTGGAAGAGCTGAAAAACCGAAGAAACTCAAAGTATCCTCAAGAATAAAGACTGATCCAAATTCAAAGAATATGTGCTTAGAGATTGCTCAACCCATATCTGAGAAAGATACAAATGAGGCCACCTCTGCGGACTTTGTCATGACGAAGATTGATATGGGACCTTCTTCTCATGAGTCTGATATACAGAACTTTAATGTGATGGCAGCCAGAATGGTGGAGAGAAGCGAAAAGGATAAGCAATCCAAGGATCAATTGAAACAACAAGTGCACACTTTGTCTTCTTACTTGAAATCCGTAGTTGATACCTCCACTATGCCACTAAGTGTAGATCACCAGCCAATTATATTGACACCAGAAGGAGAAATTGAAAGGAATGTTTTGGATAATCTTCAAAAGTACCAAGCCTATGGAAAGGTAATTGAAGGTTGGGTAGAAAAGGTCAAAACTCTCGCATGTGAATTCCTAGTCCAAGCAAAATCTATCCATGATGAGGCCTTAATAAAGAAAAATACTATTGAGAAAGACTTGAAGAATGTCAAGAAAGAGGAGGCAGCTTGGAAAGAAATTTAAACAAATGATAGAAATTGGAATGGACACCCTTGCAACCGAGAAAATCTTGCCTAGTAATGAAAAAGATTATCCAGAGATATGGATAGAAAGCATTAACTGGAAACTAGTGATCATAGATCAAGTTTCATCAGAGTTAGAAAAGCTCATGCTTTCATGTGATCAAGTGTGTGTCAAACTCCAAGGACAACTCACTACTCTTCTCCCAAATGTGACATTGATGGAAGACTTGCAAGTGTTACAGAATAGCTTCCAGAACATGGTAGATCAATAGCTTTTTAATAGGACAAACTTCAATGAAAATACCATGGAAAAATTGATTGATATTTACTCTTCCTTGAGAATCTCTATGTCTCAGACACTCAGCATGGTGACAGAACTAAGTGGCATTCATAGAAACTTGAAGACATGGAAAATGAGGATAGCCAACATCCTAATTCCCAAAGGAAAATCTGTCACTTCAGCCATTCGACTTTTCAGAATCTTTAGAGACAAAGGACCTGGACAACATAATGTGCCTACAGAAGCAATAGCCTCATCGGTAGCACAAGGAGTTAGCTTAGAATAAGTGGAGAGTTGTATTTTGTATAGTCTTCATTTTTGTTGTGTTATTCGCATCATGTTTTTGTCTTTCTTTGTAAATAACTCTCATGTTCGAGTTTCCTTTCTCTCATCTCTATTTCTGTATTGTAATAAAAGATAATCTTGGCTCTTTTCATATGAGGTAGTTATCCTAAGTTATCATTTTGGGTAGTTATTCTAAGTAGTTTTTCTTCCCAAAGTTGAGGAAGTTATTTCAAGTAGTTGAGGAAGTTATAAAGTAGTTATAAAGGTGGTTAGGGTAGTTACCTCAGATGGTTACCACTTCACTTATATATACCTCATTATTATTCAATGTGAGGGGATTCCACTTTTTCACAAGCTTTGTATAAGAGACTTGGATAGTGTTATTCAAGCAATTAAGCAATAGAGATCAATTTGGATGTGTGTTCAACTTATTCTCATGGGTTATTATCAATGTTCTTATGTTTAATTGATGATTACCTAATGCTTTCCCTTTAACATTGAATGTGAAGAAGTTTTATTTCAAGTTGTGGTATCTCAAACTTGATTATATGGAATTTATTTTAATCAAGATTCATACCTTGTATGACGTTCAATCTTTCTTTATTGTTCGTTCTTTAAAATTTTCAAAAAATCCAAATACCCCCATTATATGAGGGAGCTGCCCCTCTCAAACGCAGAGAAGAATTACCATTTGTTTGTGATTCTTCAACTGTTGTGAATGCTTTGTTGCTAATTACAGGGCAAAACAGAGTTTTTCAAGAAAGTTTCTTAAAGCAACAAATCTGTTTACCAACAGATTTTTGGCGACTCTGCTGGGGAATCGAAATTGAAACAAGAAGACAGTCGCTTTGATATTGTTTTTACTTGCCTGTCATGAAACAAGATGGTTCTTCTGCATGAGAACCTCTTCCCTATGCTACAACCGAATCTTGATTGGATTCATGCAGAGCAAGAAGATATACTTTTGCAATTGGATACTTTAGCTTGGAGGAATAGAAGAAGTAGGGCTGAATATCAAAGAGTAAGTGCTATATTCACAAAAGAAGAAAGACAAGCTCAGAATCTAGTGGTGGTCCGTGAAAGAATAGTGGAAAGATTTCCTCGTGTGTTCTTGATTGCATTAAATCAGCAACCAAATCAAAGACAACCTAGAATATGACAAATTGATCTAGAATACTAACAAGTGCATCAAGTATTGGTGGAAGAAGTTGAATTATTACTTTCTTAGGAGAGTACATCTAAGACAAGAACTTATTGTCATTAAGAGAATTTTTGACAAAATATTTGATGTATGCAAGACCAGTACAAGCAAGGTAATTAGCAAGCACACTGGCAAGCAAAAGGTATACTAGAGGTGATAGAAGCAAGGGTATCATTGACCCTGATTTTGCTGAACTATACAAGGTTGATTTTTCCACACCTTCTACCACTTATAAAAAGAAATTTAAGTCTACCAGTAGACCTTCTTTGCCAAAGAAAGCAAGTGCTCATTCCTCATTTTTCCAAGCCTTATCTTTACTTCCTCCTCTTGTTATTAACTTTACACAACCAATCATGGCTCATCCACAACCAGTTCCATGGGGTGCTGCCATAGGCCCTCTAGCTTTAGGAAATCAATTGCATGATTTGCCAACAAGGTCAAGGAAGCATCTTCTGAAGTTCTCAGGAGATGGAAAAGTCACCGCGGAAGATCATATTAGTGCTTTCTTTACTGCATGCGCAATCCTCAGAGTTCAGTATGAGGATGTTTCTGTATGACTTTTTGTTGAAACTCTAATTGATGCCGCAGCTAAATGGTTTAATTAGTTACCATCTGGTTCCATTACCAATTGGGCAACTCTGTTACAAAAATTTGAAGAAAGATTTAAAACTGTAGATGATGGTCATTTACTTCTTGCTCAATTAACCCAAATGAAGAAAGAAGTGCATGAACCTATGAGAGAATTTGTGGCTCGTTTCAACAAAATAGTCAATAAATTAGCAGCTGATAAGAGGCCTACGGAGGAAAATAAAAAATGTTTCTTCATTAATGCACAACCTCCTGACATTAGTTTCCAAATAAGAAGAGGACGAGTAGCTGATCTTGCTACAGCACAAAGGTTAGCCATTGAAGTTGAAGATGACCTACTGAGTGCTGGAAAGTGGAATAAAGAATTACAGAAAGGAAAAATTCAGCAAGCCAATCCTGCACCTATCGATCCAATGATTCAAAAGCTAGCTAATGATTTACTTCAGTTGAAGAAGCAATTACCATAGAATCCACCACCTATGTATCAAGATATTCCTAGAAGGAATTATATTCCATATCAACAAAACCGGCAACCAAAGCTACCAACTCCAACGACAAGGTTGGTGATTGAGTATCCATCTACAAGTAATCGTCAGACTGCTGCAATGTGTGATTTTCATCTCACAATAGACCATGATGGAGCTTCATGTCCCGAGATGACTAGGTTTATGCAAATGAACCAGACCAGTGAAAAGATTGAAGAATATGTTGAAGATGAAACTAATCAACAATTTGGTCCACCTACAGTAAAATTTTTAGAATATGAGTCTGGCGAGGAAAACGAGAAAGATAGTGACATAAATAATCATTCATGTAATGTGTTTACAAAGAATTGGCGCCAGAAGCTCGGGGAGAAAGCTAAGTTAGCTACAAAAGATAAAGAGGTGGATGAGGTTCCTAAGCAAATTCTTTCCAGGAAACAAAGTAAAGAAGAACTAGGGTCATCAAGAAAAACTGAAAAAGAAGTTGAACATGGTGATTCCTCTTTTGAAGATTCTTTTGATTTCATTGAATATTGTAAAAAGACTAAGGTGCAAATTTCTCAATTTGAGTATCTTAAGAAGAATCCACAACAATTGGATAAATTGGTGCATTCTATCAAAAAGGATTACAAGCAACCTCACTCAGACGTACATCAAGAATCAAGTGAGAGTTTTGATGATGATGAGCAAGACGAGTCTATTACAAGAGAATCATCTCTTGTTGCCACTTCCTTTTCTAATAAACCAGACCCTTTCTATATTTCCTTGTACATTGCTGGTTGTAAGTTGAGTAATTGTATTATAGATTCTGGTGCTTCTGATAATGTAATGCCTTCCAAAGTTGCTCATGCACTAGGCCTATCTTTAAATAAACCTACTGGTAAAGTGTTCTCAATGGAATCAAAGCAAGTACCTTTGGTCAGACAAATTAAGGATGCTCAAGTCGTTTTAGCTGCTCATCCCCAAAAGAAATTGAAACTTAACATCTTGGTTGCCGATATTCCAGCAAGCTATGGTATGCTCTTAAGCCGTAGTTTCTATAAAGATTTGGGTGGAGAGATTCAATTAGATTGGTCACATGCCTTGATACCTCTTGGCAACAAGAAAGTTAGATTGGACCCAGAACCCAAAGCCAAATACACAGTTCTCAAATCTAACGATCCAAGAGCTGAAATATTATATGTTGAGACTGGTCCAGGTACATATATGATGCCATCAAAGAAGGAGAATGTTCCTGAAATTTTTGCTCCTGACATATCCTCAGAACTTTGGGTAATGCAATTTGATGGAAGTTCTTCATCTTCCGGTTCAGGTGCTGGTGTGGTGTTGATATCTCCTCAAGGGGAAAAGTTTCCCAAAGCCTACAAGCTCGCATTTGATACTACCAATAATACGGCAGAATATGAAGCTCTTCTTCTAGGTTTGGAATTTGCCAAAGAAAAAGGAATCAAGAAGTTGCAAGTTATGGGAGATGCTGAACTAGTTGTCAACCAGGTGAGGAGTCAATATCAGACCAAAAATAAAAGGCTCAAGTCCTATCGAAACAAAGTATGGGATGAGATTGAAAGTTTTGATGCTTTCTCCATACAAGCCATCCCAAGAGAACAAAATACAAAGGTAGATTCTCTTGTTGTTTCAGCCTCCTTATTACTTCCTCATCCTAAGTTTGAAAAAGATGTGTATATAGTGGAAATGATCTACCGACCTAGTGTGCCAGATAATAATCAAAATTGGCAAGTTTTTGATGATGACAAGCATATCATCTCGTTTTTAGAGGGCACCAGAACTTTCTCAAATTTTTCCTTTGATGGTAATTATTCTTTGACAAGCCAACAAAATATAAAAGAAGAAGATAAAGAATCAGAGATTTTGCAACTAAAGGGAAATACTATTCCTAAGGGATTAGACACTCTTGAGAGTCTCTTTGATAAGAATGATCAGTTTGTAAAGAATGATGAAAAGAAGCCCTCAAATTCTCCAGATACAGAAAAAGTAAATATTGGTTTTGAAAATGATCCCAAGATTGTTTTAATTGGAAAATGCTTGTCCCACAAGGAAAGAAAAGTCATCATTGATTTGTTGAATAGCTATATTGATGTATTCGCATGGTGCTATGATGATCTCAAAGTGTTTATGAATGGCGAATTTAAGCATCATATTCCTCTTAAGCCTAATTCACCCCCATTCAGGCAAAAACAAAGGCAATTCAATCCAAAGATAGCAGATGCAATCTTTGCGGAAGTAGATAAAATGTTAAAGACTAAAATCATTTACCCAATCCATCATTCCACAAGGGTTGCAAATATAGTGCCTGTCAGAAAGAAGAATGGCGAGATAAGAATTTGTGTTGATTTTCACAATCTCAAACAAGCATCTCTTAAAGACAACTACCCCTTACCAGTAATGGACCATCTCCTTCAAACTGTCGCTGGTTCTGAGATGATGTTGATGCTTGATGGTTTTTCTGGATATAATCAAATCGGTGTAAAACAAGATGATCAGCATAAGACAGCTTTCACTACTCCGTGGGGAACATTTGCCTATAACCATATGCCTTTCGGTTTGATTAATGCTGGTGCCACCTTTCAACGTGCAATGGATCTTTCTTTTGGTGACTTAAGAAATAAAATTATTGTTGTATATCTAGATGATTTAACCATCTTTTCCAAGAAGTGAGAAGAACATGCTTATCATTTGGAGTGTGTGCTACAACGTTGCAGGCAACAAGGTATTTCATTGAATCCAAAGAAATCCATTTTTGGAGTGACAGAAGGGAAATTGTTAGGTCACATTGTTTCGAAAGAAGGTATTCATATTGATCCAGAGCGAGTCAAAGCCATTCAGCAGTTACCGTTACCTTCCAGTAAGCCTGGTGTTTGCTCTTTCTTTGGCCAGATTAATTTTATAAGAAAATTCATTCCTGATTTCTCAAAAATATCAAAGTCCATTGTTGAGATGATGAGAGGCGATGCCACATTCAAGTGGTCAGATGAAGGAAAAAGGGCTTTCAATCAGATCAAGTCAGCCAATGCGAATGCACCTACATTGGTTTATCCAGATTTCTCCAAAGATTTCAATGTATATTGTTTTGCTTCTGACACTACATTATCCGCAATATTAACCCAACATCATAATGAAAACATTGAAGCACCGATTTCTTTTATGAGTATTCCACTGAAAAAGCATGAATTGAAGTATTCTCTAGTTGAAAAGAAAGCTTATGCAGTGGTCAAGGCTATGAAGCAATTTTGCTTTTATATTCTAAATTCTCATTCTATAATGTATGTCCTAGATACTGCAGTGAAGACCATACTCACACAACAAGAAATTGGTATGAACAAGCGACCCTCTTGGATTGCAAAGGTTCAAGAGTATGATATCGATATCAAACCAACCAAGCTTGTTCACGGGCGTGGGTTGTGTAAGTTAATAGCTGAGAATAATTCTAATGGGAATGTTGCTCAAGAGTCTGAACTACCTTTGGTTTTATTTGTTAGCACCACGGATGAGTGGTTTTCTAACATAGCACATTTTCTCACATACAGAGAATGTCCTGCTCATCTAACCCCTAGGGAGAAACGAACTATCAAGTTGAAGGCTGCTAAATATATTATTTGGGGTGATGTTCTTTATAAAAAAGGATTAGATGGCACATTTCTCAGGTGTGTAGATAAAGAACAAAGAAAGAAGCTCCTTCAGTTCTTTCATAATGAAGCTTGTGGAGGGCATTTTTCTTCCTTAGTAACGACTTTCAAAATATTGAGAAATTTCTATTATTGGCCTAGAATGTTCAAGGATGCGGATGAGTGGGTAAAGAGATGTGATGCATGTCAACAATTCAAGGGAAGAGTACAACTTGCTGACCTACCTTTGAAACCTGTGATTATTGAAGAACCATTTCAGCAGTGGGGACTAGATTTCATCGGTCCAATTCATCCTCATTCCAGTGCGGGTCATACAGACATCTTGGTAGCCACTGACTATTTCACCAAGTGGGTTGAAGCAACTCTAGTTAGACAAACAACATCAGAAGTAGTTTGTGACTTCATCAAACAAAACATTCTTGTAAGATATGGAGTTCCGCAGAAGATTGTCACCGATAATGCCACCAACTTCTCTTCTTATGAAATATCAGCTTTCTGTTACAAGTATGGAATTATACTTTCACATGCATCTGACTATTATCCTCAGGGAAATGGTCAAGTTGAGGTGAGTAATAAGAATATCATCACTATTCTCCGCAAGTTAGTCGATAAAAATCAGAGAATGTGGCATAAGTATCTATATGAAGCACTGTGGGCTGATCGTACTACTAAGAAGCGGGCTATCAAGATGTCTCCATTCGAATTAGTTTTTGGTGCGGAAGCTAGATTACCTATTCCATTGGAGTTAGTTTCTCTTAAGTTGCAAGAAGTAGTCGAAAATCATGAGTTTAAAGATGCATTGGAAAAATGAATACTGTACTTAACCAAGATAGAAGAACAAAGAGAAACAGTGGTGGATAGAATCAGAGAACATCAAATGCGAGTGAAAGAACTGTTTGACCAGGAAGCAAGGGAAAGATCTTTTCAAGTTGGTGATCTGGTCCTATTATGGGATAAACGAAGAGAACCAAAGGGATTACATGGTAAATTTGATTCACTTTGGAGAGGACCTTTTCAAACTAGGCAAGTCTGTGGTACAAATTCATTCTATCTGGCATACTTAAATGGCACACATATGCCCCTTCCTTATAATGGGCAACACTTAAAATTATATAATCCATAAGCTCACTTGCCTTTCGTCTTGTATATAGCTTAGCTAGAAATTTTGGCTTTGTCCCTTTTAGTTTGTGTGTGTGTTGTTCTCTCTCCTTTTTGGCTTGTTTCTCCCTCCTTGTTCCATGTAAAGTAGTGCACCAATCCTTTTGACTTTGTTGCCCAATGAATAATACACTGACCTTTGTCAACAAAAGATTATGGGTTCCTTCATCGTCCCTTTTTGATCATTGTCCCCAGTCAGAGCCAGCTGTTGATCCTAATTATAAATTTGACAACTATAATTCTTCTTCGTTTCCATGTAAAAATGGGTCACTTTAGTCTAAATGGTTTGTCATATATTTGGATGTATTCTTGAAAAAAAAAGGAATATACGTGAATTCCCAAAGTTTGCCCAAGCTTTAAAAGTCATAATTGTACTTCACGCTATGATGGTGAAGGGTCACAAATCATGTTTTTGAGAAAATCGAGAAACTCTTTGTATTTGTATTTGCAATCCTATGAACATTTTCAAAGTAAATGATATGATTCAAAGTAACATGTTGACTTCTAAACTTCAAGTTAAATGATCCCTCGAATTGCCAATAAACGAATGATAATATTGTATTGTCTTGGATTGCTATTGGCATTTTCAAAGAGTTTAAAGTAAAACATGATCATCAACAGTCTAAGCTGGCAGTTGACCAAGTATTAGCGGCAGGTTAGTAGAATAATCAAAGCGCCCATATCCACCAAGTTCAGAAAGTGAGGTGATTGTTACCCCTAAGTTAGGGAATAACTAAGTGACCGATATGTTTCTTCATGCAAGGTTTAAACATTGACATCTACTTCATCGGTGAGTTGGCCAACTTTAACAAGTTACCAAACATTTCTCATTGGCAAGATGTGAGTATTTCAAAAGACAACATCTTCCCCTTGAACGTCCATCTGGCGGATTGAATACACCACGTGGCTTGTGAAGGATAGCAAAATCAGTTTTATAACTACTTCCACCGTTTACTTTGCATGCCGATAAAGATGCTTGCTATCGTGCCCCCTAACTCCACTTGCACTTGCAAATGTCAAAGATGAAGTATTATGTTTCGATGTGTATTCTGCAGATTATCATTGATATGCAAGACAGGAGAATGTATGTCGTGCGTGTCTGTTTACATGAGCATTGCATGAATCCTCTGACTCAATGAAATAGACAGTTTGATCGAAATAATCTTAAAGAAATGGTTGTCATTCTCAGCACATGATTGTTATTGCTGTGCGATGTAAATATGTTGATAAGAGTTTGAGAAAAGTGCAGTGTGTATTCCGCCACCTTAGGCGATATTGTGTCTCCTTAGCCATCGATAATATTACTTGCAGCATTTCAGAGAAGATGTCATATTACAGATATCTTCTATAGGCAGAGGGTTCTCCAAACGTAAAGAATGGATATGCATGATTACTTTCTGCACTGGCAGAGTAATGTGTTATAAAAGAGCTTTAAAGACTTCTTTGTGATTAAAGAGGAACTTATGTAAGTTTCAGTTCAAATCGATATCATTCGTGCATTGAAGAATACTGGGTTGGTTTACTTCAAAACCTATGCTCGCTATCTCAAGGAACTTTAAATATGCAATAAGTATTCTTCCCAAATACAGATTGAAGGAGGAGTTGTGCTAGATATCATGAAATATGGAGAATGAGAGATGTGATTTGTTTAATAAACTATCCCAAAGAAACGTAATGCAATGATTCTAATAGTAGCACGGTGTTGTTTTAAATGATCTTTCAAGCTTTCAACCCTATGGGATAAGAGGGAGTCAAGAGATATTTTTAAACATTGTTTACAAATTTCCAATTTGTTGCAATGGGTAATAAAAAGACGCTTTCGAACTTCTTAGTATAAGAATCTGCAAAACACATCATCATGAAATACAAGGTTCAAGAGTATGAGTATGCCTCGATGATCACCACCATGATTCCAAAGGTTCATGACACCAAGATTGGGCACATAAATTTGCAGGAGATCAAAAAGTTCTTCATGGAAGGTGACAGATCAAAGTTGTCTTGTAGAGTGGCAGAAAGCAACTTGATTGAAGCAGCATGTTTTCCCATATCAATTCAATGTACAGATTTCGTACTGGAATGC
This sequence comes from Cryptomeria japonica, assembly GCF_030272615.1. Lineage (NCBI taxonomy): Eukaryota > Viridiplantae > Streptophyta > Pinopsida > Cupressales > Cupressaceae > Cryptomeria > Cryptomeria japonica. Next base: position 160,158,463 of record NC_081415.1, on the reverse strand, counting down.
TCAAAAAGATATAATCCAGATGCAAGAGAGATAAGAGCTACAGATGGATCCTTAATGGCCAAACTTGATGGAATTTCAATAGCTATTACTCTTCGTTTGCCATATAAGGAAAAGTTCACTAACATCGATAAGAAAAAAGCTTACAAATACTTCAGCGATAATAGAAGCAAATGCCTCAACAATCTGGCTAAAGAATGGATGGTTGCACCACGAGGAGGACAGTCTCAGCTTCCAAAAACACTCCATCATTCTCTTTTCATCAAAGAAATTTGCTACTTGATTATCTTACTCCATAGAGTGATAGGAAGTCCTGATTCCACTGAGTTGGAAATGTGGATGTACCTCTTCATAATAGTCATCTCTGTCGGTAAGCAATTCATTGACTGGGGCCATTTCATCAGCAACTGCATACATGACCAATTAGTGCACTTCAAAACAAGTCAACGCTTCCATATGACCTCTTACTTGATATATGCTATTGCTAATTTGAGGTCATGGCCAGGTTTAAGTACTAATGGTGTCCTAAATCAAGAAACTCAAGTTTACCATTATTACAAGCAATTGCAACTTGAGGAAAGCTTTGTATATTTCAGGTGGGTGAATGATGCTTTCATAATGTGGGCAGTAAGGTTATTACAAGGAGACATTGCCACCAGAATATCAAAGGAAGCCGCTAAATTGATAAAGAAATATGGAAGTTTCTTCATCCAGTTTCCGAGATTTACCTGTCTTCGTGTAGGAGGATTTGAAGGTTATCCACACAAGCTACCCAGATATGTTGATGATAAGCTCATTTTAGTTGAGCTTTGTCGGCAATTGGTTTTAGTTCAAAAGAAATGTAGAGATAGAAAGAATAAAGGGGTAGCCTTTCCCATTTGTCTCGGGCACTATAGATGTGATTCAAGTTCAAGAGCAGATGAGACAGAAAAAGCTTTATCCAAGGTCAACTTGTATCCATATCAGATGAGATTTCCTTTTGATAGTAAGGATTATGTCAAGAACAGCTTAAAGTTAGGACCTGGCTATTTTCATTTTCCTAATCTTGAAGACTTTTGGGATGATTGTGAAGATGAGTTCAAGGTTAGAAAAAGAGATTGGACAAGGTTGACTTTGAAGCAAATGAATGATTTCAAGATGGATTGGACCATAGAAGGCATTGAAGATGATGGATCTGATTTGATTGATCCTATCTATTTTGAGCAAGTCTAGTCCCAGCCACTTCCCAATTTGAATTGGGCAGATCAAGAAATGAGAGATGTCAGAGGAAGAACAAGTTTTGTAATCAAGAATTCTGAAGCCTGGATTAAGAAGAAGATTACTCAAATGACTGCTACCAGACCAACAAAGGAAACTCCAAGAAGGAAAGGAAGTCAGCTTGAGAGCTTTACGTCACTGCATTCTTCCCATACTCCAGCTAGGGATACTCCTTCTTACCAGAATACTCAAGGAAGTGATGGAGATGAAGACCCTCCAAGGAGGAACAATCTTCAAAGCACATGTGGTGATGAACCCCGACAAAAGAGGAAGAAACCCAGAGCAAAAGACATAGAAGAAAATTTTATTGCAAGTCAAGTAAAGGATCAAGTTCTAGTGGAAATTCTGGATGACACAAGATTTGATGATGGAATGCATTCCATATCTCCCTCAATTCCTATTGAATCCCTATGACAAGAAGCACAACAAAATACTTTAGTCATGGATTCATCATTTCCAAGCAATTCAAGCAATCAATTTGAAGAAATCAGAGAGGTGACAACAACAATGGTAGCAAGACAAGAAATCATCCAAGAGTCTACAGAAAATTCTTCTTTCCCATGGTTAGAACAAAGTCTATTGAAGAAGAGGAAGGTAGAAAAGCTAGTGGTACCTGAATTTAGTAGCATATCTGATCTCTTTGGAAGAGCTAAAAAACCGAAGAAACTCAAAGTATCCTCAAGAATAAAGACTGATCCAAATTCAAAGAATATGTGCTTAGAGATTGCTCAACCCATATCTAAGAAAGATACAAATGAGGCCACCTCTGCGGACTTTGTCATGATGAAGATTGATATGGGACCTTCTTCTCATGAGTCTGAGATACAGAACTTTAATGTGATGGCAGCCAGAATGGTGGAGAGAAGCGAAAAAGATAAGCAATCCAAGGATCAATTGAAACAACAAGTGCACACTTTGTATTCTTACTTGAAATCCGTAGTTGATACCTCCACTATGCCACTAAGTGTAGATCACCAGCCAATTATATTGACACCAGAAGGAGAAATTGAAAGGAATGTTTTGGATAATCTTCAAAAGTACCAAGCCTATGGAAAGGTAATTGAAGGTTGGGTAGAAAAGGTCAAAATTCTCGCATGTGAATTCCTAGTCCAAGCAAAATCTATCCATGATGAGGCCTTAATAAAGAAAAATACTATTGAGAAAGACTTGAAGAATGTCGAGAAAGAGGAGGCAGCTTGGAAAGAAATTTAAACAAATGATAGAAATTGGAATGGATACCCTTGCAACCGAGAAAATCTTGCCTAGTAATGAAAAAGATTATCCAGAGATATGGGTAGAAAGCATTAACTGGAAACTAGTGATCATAGATCAATTTTCATCAGAGTTAGAAAAGCTCATGCTTTCATGTGATCAAGTGTGTGTCAAACTCCAAGGACAACTCACTGATCTTCTCCCAAATGTGACATTGATGGAAGACTTGCAGGTGTTACAGAATAGCTTCCAGAACATGGTAGATCAACAGCTTTTTAATAGGACAAACTTCAATGAAAATACCATGGAAAAATTGATTGATATTTACTCTTCCTTGAGAATCTCTATGTCTCAGACACTCAGCATGGTGACAGAACTAAGTGGCATTCATAGAAATTTGAAGACATGGAAAATGAGGATAGCCAACATCCTAATTCCCAAAGGAAAATCTGTCACTTCAGCCATCCGAATTTTCAGAATCTTCAGAGACAAAGGACCTGGACAACATAATGTGCCTATAGAAGCAACAGCCTCATCGGCAGCGCAAGGAGTTAGCTTAGAATAAGTGCAGAGTTGCATTTTGTATAGGCTTCATTTTTGTTGTGTTACTTGCATCATGTTTTTGTCTTTCTTTGTAAATAACTCTCATGATCGAGTTTCCTTTCTCTCATCTCTATTTCTGTATTGTAATAAAAGATAATCTTGGCTCTTTTCATATGAGGTAGTTATCCTAAGTTATCATTTTGGGTAGTTATTCTAAGTAGTTTTTCTTCCCAAAGTTGAGGAAGTTATTTCAAGTAGTTGAGGAAGTTATAAAGTAGTTATAAAGGTGGTTAGGGTAGTACCTCAGATGGTTACCACTTCACCTATATATACCTCATTATTATTCAATGTGAGGGGATTCCACTTTTTCACAAGCTTTGTATAAGAGACTTGGATAGTGTTATTCAAGCAATTAAGCAATAGAGATCAATTTGGATGTGTGTTCAACTTATTCTCATGGGTTATTATCAATGTTCTTATGTTTAATTGATGATTACCTAATGCTTTCCCTTTAACATTGAATGCGAAGAAGTTTTATTTCAAGTTGTGGTATCTCAAACTTGATTATATGGAATTTATTTTAATCTAGATTCATACCTTGTACGACGTTCAATCTTTCTTTATTGTTCGTTCTTTAAAATTTTCAAAAAATCCAAATACCCCCATTATACAAGGGAGCTGCCCCTCTCAAATGCAGAGAAGAATTACCATTTCTTTGTGATTCTTCAACTCTTGTGAACGCTTTGTTGCTAATTACAGGGCAAAACAGAGTTTTCAAAGAAAGTTTCTTAAAGCAACAAATCCGTTTACCAACATGCTTATAAAAAAAAAGAGAGAAAGCAGTCATATATAATAATATATATATATATATATATATATACTTATATATATTATATATTAATACTTATATAAATATATATTTTTCTAAAAATAAATTTGCATCGTAAAAATTGTGGGGGGGGGGCAAGTTAAGGTTTCGGGGGGAAGCCAACTCCTTGTGGGCCACGACCCACATAGGAGGCGACGCCCCTGTGCAGGTCGCGACCCACACAACGGTCGAGGCCACTGTGTGGGCCGCGTCCCATGCAATGGGACAACCCACTGGTGGCATTGTGACCACCGCCTCCGCCCCTCCCTCCTTCAAACCCCCGCAACCTCTTTCATGACGCCTCCCTTTTCTTTGGCCATGGCCATCGGCCTCTATGTGATGCCCTTGCTCGACCGACCTACACACACCAACAAACACAAAAAAAAAATCATGTTAGAAGAAGCAACCCTAACCCAATTTCGAGTTAGGGTTAGCTTGATAGAAAATAAAAGATTAAAAAAAAAAGGGAGATAAGTTATAAAGAAATAAACAACCCTAGTTAGGGTTCATAAAAATATAATAATATAAATGAAATGAGTGGGAATTTTTTTTAAAATTTGAAAAGAATTACCCCTCATTTGTTTATAGTCAATATGATAATTAACTTCTATTATTGACTATGGGAAAATTGTTCTTAATATAGACTTTATTTAGGAAATTATGTGTAAGTACACACACACACACACATGCTAATTCACATATATATTTACGTATGTGTAAGTACACACACACACACATGCTAATTCACATATATATTTACGTATGGATATTTAGGTTAAAATTCTTTTGGAAGTTTTATTAATGGGATTTATTTAAAGTATAATATAAAATTTTAACCTATAAGGTCAATGTTGGCCAAATATTTAATAGTTGATATTTAAAATATCTAAGGGGAAATAAATTTGACTTTAAAAAAAAAAGAATTTTACTACGCAAATATTATTTGATTTGGTTAACTTCATTAGTTAAATTTAAAAGTGGATTCGTGTTTGCTCGATTAATTAAATTTAATATGAGTTAACGTGATTTTATTTAGCCTTGAGTATTTAAATACTAGTGAGATAATTAATATCTCTGGATTCATTAGTGGAGAATTTTAATTAGGGGAAATTAATTAATTAAGTTGTGACAACCCTCTTGGGGAATAATTAGTCTACCTTAAATGTTGACGCTATAATGATGGAGTTGATTAAATCAACTTTAGGAAAGCATTCTATTTAATCTTGAGTTAACCTTTAGTTAAGACAAAACTATTTATTCCATTTTTATCGTAGAGTATATAGTATTTTTATGTTGTTTTAAAAAAAAATTGTTGTTCCGTTTTTGCCCAAAAGTTTGGGCATGACATTTTGGTATTAAAGCAAGGTTTCCAACACTAGGAACCTTTCTCCATTACGTTTCACTTTTAATATTATGTTCTTTAAGAATTGTTATTTATTTATTTATTTACTTTATTGATCATTAAGGATGTCATCAATTACACGACAAGCTCATAAGTGTGGTAGGGGTCCTAGACATTCTTGCATGGCACGTGAGGACGTTGTGCAAGATGAGTCGGATCCAGAAGGGGATCAGGAAGCTCCTCCCAAACAACCATTTGACCCCAACCGAGATATTTTGGTTGCATTTTAGAACCTGATAGGAATAGTTCAGGATAGACTCCCAGCAGTAGATCGTCAAGCAGAGCACCATAATTCTGAGAGTCATAGATCTGCAGCTAGGGGAAGTGGAGTAGGATTCCACCTCCTAACCATATAGAGGCCCAGGTTGAGCATGAGCCTGAGTCAGTCCATCTACCCAAGGCACCTCCAGTAGTGGCACCAGTTATTTTTGAGAGAGAACCCTGTGATCCTGGGGATCAGATCAGAGAGATTCTACATCTTTATCCACCATCATTTGCAGGATCTACAGATGGGGTAGAGGCTGAGGCTTGGATTTTGAGTCTAGAGAGGTGCTTCGGATTGCGTCCCTATGAGAGCAATTTGAAGGCACGGATTGCCATTCACCTTATGAGAGGGACGACTTCCACATGGTGGAGGCAAGAGGAGTACGAGAATGATTTAGCTACAGACATTGTCACTTGGGACATCTTTACAGAGAGATTCAAGGATAGATACCTATCAGAGCACTTTAGGCAGTGCAGGATTGATGAGTTTCATGACCTTCAGCAGAAGGGTCTCTCAGTGTCCGAGTATGAGAGCAAGTTCTTCGAGCTCTTACCCTACGTTGACTACCTGAAGGATGAGAAGCTACTCGTCAACCAGTTTATCAGAGGATTGAATGCTAGTATAGAAGGACCAGTTAGGATGGCAGTTCCAGGAATCCTTTGGGATGCAGTGGAGAAGGCCTTGATATCAGAGGAGATTCAGGGTAGATCGCAGGACACATGAGATCAACATCAGAATTGAAACCTTATACCACAGTCTTTTGGGTTTCAAAACCCCACTGGAAGGGTAACCACATGAATTCATTGGGGTCCTTTAAACCCCCTCCTCTGTAGCAGCCACAACAGAATCAAAGCCAAAGGCCTCCACAGGGTCAGCAGGGCTTTAAGCCCAAGCAGTGCCATTCACAAGGTCCTAGGCATGACCAACAATCACAGGTTCCATACACACCTTTGGCATGGACTCAACAGTCCTCCAGGGGTGGTTTCAGTGGTTCGAGCGGGACAAGAGGACATGGATACTCTAGGCCACAGGGTGTTCAGTTTCAAACACGTGGTGCTTGTTTCACTTGTGGGGCCATGGGGCACATGACGAGAGAGTGTCCACAGGGTCAGATGGCATGCAATTAGCGGATGACAGGTTCAGAGCCTACAGTTGGGGACATGGGTAAGTCCCATAGAGTCTTCGCAGCGGTTGACAACCACCAGGCATAGCATCAGGCCACAATCATAGAGGTCGTAGGTTTGATCAGAGGTAGAAGTGTTTCTATCTTGTTTGATTCAGGAACTACATATTCTTTTATATCTCCATTGGTTGTGGAGCATTGCAGGCTAGTGGCAACTAAGCAAGGTGCTAGTTGGGAAGTGGAGTTGGCTTCAGGAGCTAGAGTGTATGTTGAGTCAGGGGTTAGGGGCTATCAACTTCAGATTGGGAATACAACCACCTTAGTAGACCTTCAAGTCACACCTCTAGGATCTTATGGCATTCTTCTTGGCATGGATTGACTATATGCCCATAGAGCCAAGATGGATTGTCGCCAGAAAAAGATTGAGTGTGTGGATGATCAGGGTACCTCCATTGTAATTTCAGGGATTCAAAGACCCATATCACTTTGTATGATTTCCGCTATGCAGCTTAAGTGGAGAATGCGAAAGGGATGTCAGTTATTTGCCATCACCATTAGTGATAGAGAGGAAGATAATGAGAAGCAGGCCTCCCTAGATGACCATCCTATCCTTGGGGAATTTGCAGACGTGTTTCCTTTCGAGCTACCTGGTATGCCACCTAGCAAAGAGATTTATTTTCACATAGATCTTGTACCAGGAACTCAACCAGTTTCGAGAGAACCATATAGGATGACCACAAATGAGCTTAATGAGCTCAAGATGTAGCTTGAGGAACTCTTAAAGAAGGGTCACATTCATCCTAGCATCTCCCCTTGGGGCACACCAGTCATTTTCGTGAAGAAGAAGGACAGATCCCTTCGGTTATGTACGGATTACAGACAGTTGAACAAAGTGACCATCAAGAACCAATATCCCTTACCCAGGATTGATGACTTATTTGATCAGCTTCAGGGTGCCAAAGTAGTTTCTAAGATAGATCTGAAGTCAGGGTACCATCAGTTGAGGATTGTAGAGAGTGATATCCACAAGACCACTTTTTGTACCAGGTATGGCCACTATGAATTCACCGTGGTCCCATTCGGTCTTATGAATGCTCCAGTTGTATTCACGAGTCTCATGAATGGGGTATTCCACACTTTCCTTGACCAATTTTTGATTGTGTTCCTCGATGACATATTGATATATTCTCAGAATGAGAAGGAGCATGAGGAGCATTTGAGATAGGTATTGTAGTGCTTGAGAGATAACTAGTTGTATGTCAATCTGTCGAAGTGTGCATTCTTTATATCAGAGGTCAGATATCTAGGGCATGTTATATCCGGTGATGGGATCTCAGTTGACCCATCAAAGATTAGAGCTATTATGGATTGGTCAATGCCAACTAGTGTGACAGAAGTCAGGAGTTTCATGGGTCTAGTAGGGTACTACATACGCTTTGTTGAGGGGTTCTCTAGGGTTGCACATCCTATTACATCCCTTCAACGAAAGGGAAATAAATTTGAGTGGAAAAAAAGGTGTGAGAGGGCATTTCTATGCTTCCTTGGATGGTTTAGGAGCAGTCCTTATGCAGGAGGGTCGAGTTATAGCATATGAGTCTAGGAAACTTAAAACTCATGAGCTTAACTACCCTACTCATGACCTTAAGCTTGCAGTAGTGGTGCACACACTTGTGAGGTGGAGACATTTTCTTTTTCATCATCGTTTTGAGCTTGATTAAGATCATCAGAGCTTGCAGTACATATTCACTCAGCCTAATCTTAATGCTCGTCAGAGGAGATGGATGGACTTTTTATGTGAGTATGATTTTGATGTTCACTACATCAAGGGGAAGGAGAACGTAGTTGCAGATGTCTTGAGTAGGAGACGTCATGAGATATGCTCCATGTCTATGGACACAGATTTGAGAGGTTGTATATTGTAGCAGCTGCTAGAGGATGAGTGGTATTTAGAGGTATGTCCAGGAGTGTGATCTTAGGAGACCCTAGAAGGGAAGTTTGCAGACTATTCATTAGAGTCTAATGGACTACTACGCCATAGAGGGTGCATCTATGTACCTTCTTTCAGAGGATTGCATGATTTCATTGTGTTAGAGGCTCATAGAGCTCCTTATGCAGTGCATCCCAGAGTTAAGAGGATGCATGCAAATTTGAGATAGTTATATCATTGGCCAGGTATTCAGCAATTCATTGTTGTACTAGTAGCTTAATGCCTTGAGTGCCAGAGAGTCAAGGTGGAGCACCGCCATCCAGGTGGGTTGGTCCAGTCTCATGCGATACCAGAGTGGAAGTGGGATACTATATCGATGGACTTTGTCATTGGTCTTCCTATGTCATCGCGTCGTCATGATGCCATCATGGTGGCAGTTGACAAGTTGACCAAAGTGGCCCACTTCTCACCAGTTTAGACTACCTTCATAGAACTAGCAGTGGCTTAGGTATTCTTGTGGGATATTGTCAGACTTCATGGCATTCCACGTGATATTATCTTAGACAGAGACTCCCTCTTCACTTCTTCCTTTTGGAATGTGTTACAAGAAGCAATGGGTACCAGACTCAACTTCAATATAGCCTATCATTCGGAAATGGATGGATAGACAGAGAGGGTAAACCAAGTGTTACAAGACATGCTCCGTATGTACGTCATGGATCATTAGACCAGATGGGAAGAGTACCTTCCTTTGGTAGAGTTTGCCTATAATAATGGGCATCACACTTCTTTGGGGATGCCACCTTTTCAGGCTTTGTACGACAGACCTTGCATCACACCTTTGAGTTGGGACCGCATTGAGGATAGAGTAGACATTGGTCCTGAGATAGTTCGAGATATGGAGAAGCAGGTGGACTTGATTAGACAACACCTTAGAGAGGAACATGATAGGCAGAAGAAGTATGTAGATGCGAAAAGGATAGATCGTAGCGTCATGGTTGGGGACAAAGTCTTCTTGAGAGTGCGACCGCATAAGAGTCCAATCCGTTATGGAAAGAGTTCTAAGCTCGTACCTCGCTTTGTCAGACCATTTGAGATCCTTGAGAGGATAGGACTAGTTGCATATCATCTAGCTTTGCCACCTAGCCTATCACGCATCGACGATGTGTTTCACGTATCAGTTCTGAGGAAGTACATTTATAATGAGTCTCATATTCTAGATTGGGATGCCTTGCAAGTGGAGTCAGCTGAGCAGCTAGCTTTGGAGCCCTCGTCGGATGCTGTCTCTTCAAGGTTGAGAGTTGGACCAGGTTAGGGTCCAATGGGATTGTTATGACAAGGTTACGACATCATGGGAGGACGCAACACAGATAAGATCTCAGTACCCCCATCTTTTTGATGAACTCCAGGAGGAAGTTCATGCCTAGAGGGGGAGGGTGTGAGGCCCTACCCTGAGCCATCATAACATTTCAGTTATTTTCATGTTGGACCTACTATTGATACTATATTTTGATGCATTATGGACAGATTTTATATGATCCATTGTTTGGATAACATTGATATGATTATGTCATTTACTTTGATTTGCAGTACTTTGTTTTGATGCTAGAAATTATAGATGCATGCTCTATAAATGATTTAATTCCATGGTAATTATGATGATCCCATTTAGTAGATTATTTTATGTGGATGTTATTAGATAATTGGAAACTTGATTATTATAATTGAAATTGTATGCAATGTCTGAATTGTATCCTTTTCATATGATAATATTATATGTGATTTTTGGAATTACTAATGTGCAAAGTGAGATGTGTAGGAAAATTATTCCACGTGACCATGGAAACTATTCGGAGAATCAAGCCTAAACCTATGTGCGTTTGTGAAGCCAAGGGTTGTCTATTTGGAGAGACAACACCTCGTTTGTAAATGTGTTTTAATTTGTAAATGTTTATGCTTGGATGTGTGTTTAATTTATTAATTCCAAAAAGGGACATTGCCATGTGTATTTTAGTGATGTGTAATTTTTTTGTGGTGTCACTTGACACATGTTGTAAAGTGAATTGGCAATGACATGTCCCTTGGAAGGAATCTGTTTTACCAATGCATTTTTTTCAAATATCCTATTATGGTCCCAAGAAAGTCTTGGATAGGGAGCCATTAGAAAGGTCAACTCAGGGTTGACCCATAGGTAAACTTTGGGTGAGTTTCAAGAGGGTTAAACTAACTCCTAAGGTCAAGTTAGGGGCATTTTTAGTGGGCCATATGATGTACCTATAGATGAAGGCCATGTGTCCACTCCCTAGGGACTGTTTAGTCACCCCAAAAGTTGAGTTTTCCAAGTTGGCCGAATTTTAACTTTTGAGGATCCTACCTAGGTTAGACAACCCTCCTCATGAGTGACATTGCTCTTCCCCATTCCTTTTACCCTTTTTGAGGTGCCTTGGCTAGAGAGTTTGTAAGGTGTTGGGAAGACCAACCTATGAACATCCCTCACCCTTCCCAAGAGGATTGGAAAGAGTGAGCAGTGTCTTCTTAGGGAATGGTTTGGGAGGGAGAAGTTTGATCACCCACTCTCCATTTTTGGAGACATAGATTTTCCTGAGAAATTGGTCTTGGATTGAGAAGTTTTTGGCTAAGTCTTGTGAAGGAAAAGTTAGTGGATTGGGCAGCTCTCCTACAACTTCTTTTCATCCTTTTGGCAGATTTAAGGTTGGTTGGTTTACTATCTCATGTATGTTGCTTTGTATTTGGAAAGATTGTTTGTTGTAGTTGTTTTTCCATTGTTGATTTCTTAGTATGTTTAGGAAGATGTTGAGTTCTTCCCTATGTGTTTGTGTTATTGAGTTTTTATGTTATTGTTTTGGGATTTTTCAAGGCCAAACTCACCCTTGGGAGGGTAGAGTGACCTTGGGGTGAAGGGTTGTTTAACAGCCTAAGAGTGTAGAGGCTCTCTTTGGAACAGAGTGATACACAAAGGATTATGGGACCCTTGTTGCATAGTGTTTGTTTATGCAATGGGGGTCACAAGGGGACTCTGATGGCTTGTATGCCTTGGGGGACATAAAGAATTGTTGGGACAATTTTGGAACTTGTGGATGTGCTTCTTGGTAGCCTTGCTATGGCATTATGTTCTCCCACTTGCAGAATTCTCCTCTAGGTATTTGGTCCACCTTCACCCCACTTGAAAAGTCACACAAGTGATGTTGTTTATCCTTGGGTTGGGAGTGTTAATGTTGTGAGTTTTCTTGCTTGTATGTGTATTGATTGTGTGTATCCCATTTAGCCTTGGTTCTCCTAGCTCGAGGGTGGCTTCTTGTAAGCCTAGGTTGGGAGGTGAGCCTCCATGGTCACAACCTACAACTTTTATTTGCAGGTTTGCTTGGGAAGAGATTGGAAAGGAAGCTTGAAAATATCCTATTTCTTATTGTATTTAGTTGCACAAAAGAAAAAGAATATATTTGATAAGCCCTCATTTAGTAGAAATGAGAGGCTTGATTTAGTTATTTCCTATTTATAGTAAAAGAAATTATGGTGTTTTAAATGTAACTATTGGATTTGTTTTACCATGTAATAAAGATGTATTTTATTTGACTAAATCCTTGCAAAGAAAAAAATAATATTTGAGTTATTATTTATAGTTATTTACTTCTTGAAACAGATTAGGAATGAAGTCTATTTCTATCTTATTTAGCTAATGCAGAAAGAAATGAAATATATTCAAATGTTGTAATGCAGTTATTAGTAAAGAAAGGAAATATTGCTTTTGTCTATAGTTTAAACACAAAATAAATAAATAGATTTTTAGAGTGAATATTAATATTGCATCACATCTGTTGTTTATGGATTAAATATTTTTTTTTAAATAGTTAGTTGTAGTTGTTAAAAAAACTATCACTGTCATATTTTTCCTATTCTGAAAATGCATGTGTAGAGAAAAAAGTTAGGAAATATTATAAATCTAGTTATAGATAACTTAAACCAAAAAATGAAACTATATGTTATTAAAAGAGAACAAAAGCTACTCTATTCTGTTATTTAAGAAGTCCTACTTTTCCTATTCTGAAAATGCATGTGTAGAGAAAAAAGTTAGGAAATATTATAAATCTAGTTATAGATAACTTAAACCAAAAAATGAATCTATATGTTATTAAAAGAGAACAAAAGCTACTCTATTCTGTTATTTAAGAAGATCCTACTGTTAAACTTGAAAGAAACAGAATTAAAACAAGAAATATATATATATATATAGTAATGAATATGCCTAATGTTTTAAAACCTACATCTAAATTGTGGTATTTATCATGAAAAAAAATGAATAACACATTTTCTACATTAAAGTCAAAATACATAGATTTAAAAAAAAAACTATGAGAAATCTGGAAATAAAGGAAATGCTTATTTATTTTAAGTATTCTGATCATACCATATTTAAATCCTGAGAACAATTTGTTGTTAAAAGGAAAATACTCATGTACACACACACACACACATATATATATATTAAAAAAAAACATATTTTAATGCTTATAAAAAAAGAAGAGAGAAAGCAATAATATATATATATATATATATATATATATAAATATAGATATACTTATATATATATATATATATATATATATATATATAAATATATATATATATATATATATATATATATATATATATTTAGATATAGATATATATTTCTAAAAACAAATTTATCAAAAAAAAATTGCATCGTAAAAATTGGGGGGGGGGGGGGGCGGTTCTAGGGGAAGTCGACCCCTTGTGAGCCACAACCATAGAGTGGTCTGTGACCACACAGGAGGCAGTGCCCCTGTGTAGGCCACGATCCTCACAACGGGCTGCAACCCACACAATGGTCGAGGCCACTATGTGGGCTGCGACCCACTGGTGGCGTCGCGGCCACTACCTCCGTCCCTCCCTCCTTCAAGCCCCTGCGACCTCTTTCATAATGCCTCCCTTTCCTTTGGCCATGGCCTTTGACCTCTGTGTGATGCCCTTTCTCAGCTGCACCTGCACACACCCACAAACACATAAAAAAAAATCATGTTAGAACAAGAAGCCCTAACCCAATTTCGGGTTAGGGTTAGCTTGATAGAAAAAAATAAGATAAAAAAAAGGGAGATAAGTTATAAATAAATAAACAACCCTAGTTAGGGTTCACAAGAATATAATAATATAAATGAAATGAGGGGGAATTCTTTTTAAAATTTGAAAAGAATTACCCCCCCATTTGTTTACAGTCAATATGATAATTAACTTCTATTATTGACTAGGGAAAAATTGTTCCTAATATAGAATTTATTTAGGAAATTATGTGTAAGTACCCACACACACACACACACACATATGCTAGTTTATATATACATTTACGTATGGATATTTAGGTTTAAATTCTTCTGGAAGTTTTATTAATGGGATTTATTTAAAGTATAATGTAAAATTTTAACCTATAACGTCAATGTTGGCCAAATATTTAATAGTTGATATTTAAAATATCTAAGGGGAAATAAATTTGACTTTAAAAAGAAATAAATTTTATTAGGCAAATATTATTTGATTTGGTTAACTTTATTAGTTAAATTTAAAAGTGGATTCGCGTTTGCTCAATTAATTAAATTTAATATGAGTTAACATGATTTTATTTAGCCTTGAGTATTTAAATAGTAGTGAGATAATTAATATCTCTGGATTCATTAGTGGAGAATTTTAATTAGGAGAAATTAATTAATTAATTAAGTTGTGACGACCCTCTTGGGGAATAATTAGTCTACCTTAAATGTTGACGCTATAATGATGGACTTGATTAAATCAACTTTAGGAAACCATTCTATTTAATCCTAAGTTAACCTTTAGTTAAGACAAAACTATTTATTCCATTTTTATCGTAGAGTATTTAGTATTTTTATGTTGTTTTAAAAAAAAATTGTTGTTTTGTTTTTGCCCAAAAGTTTGGGCATGACATTGAAGTAGAAGGAAAGTAGCGTGAAGGAGTATACTGAAGCATTCTACAAGATGAACATCAAATCCGGACACGTCGATGATGAGGTTGAACAAGTTGCCGGATATTTCAACTGATTGCGGATGTCGATACAAGATGAACTCAATTTGATCAAGTTGCAGAGTGTTGAAGAAGCTTATCAATATGCCTTGAAGGTGGAAGAAAAGTTGAATAAAAGACATGAGCAGAAGCAACAAGGAAGAGGCGAAAGATTTCAGGGAGGAAGATCCTATATTGGAAGTTGAGGAACTTGTGCAAATTAGAATAAGGACAAGGAAGTTAGTCAAGATGGTAGTGTGTACCAGAGAGATGACATAATTTTTTACCAAAAGAAAGAAAACGAAGGTTACCAGAATAAGGGTTATGGAAAGGAAGGCAAAATACAAGAAAGAGATTGTTTGAAGGAACCCGTTTTAAATGCAAAGGAGAAAGACATCATGCTTTTGAATGCAAGAAGACAGAGAACCGTGGAAGACCAGCCTTGGTAGAAGAAGAACCTACCGAATTAGGTAACATATTGGAGGATGGAGAGTTGTTGATGATGAGGAGAGAATTATATCATACCAGAGGGGAGTAAGAGCCCTTGCAGAGGAAGAATTTGTTCAAGACAAGATGCAAAGTAGTCGGTAAGTGTTGCAAAGTTATAATTGACAATGGTAGTACTGATAACCTTGTTTTGGAAGAAACAGTGACTAAGTTGAATTTGGAGAGGTTGAAACACCCTAAGCCCTATCAAATAGCATGGATTCAAGATGAGCATAAGGTATTAGTAAGTGAACAATATTTGGTAAAATTGAAGATCGAAGCTTATCATGATGAAATTTTATGTGATATTATGCCTATGGATGTATGTCATATCATGTTGGGTAGACCTCGGAAGTATGATAGACAAGTGATGCATGATGGAAGAAGGAATATATATACTGTTGTAGCTAATGGGGAGAAATAGATCTTGTTGCCTTTGGAGGAGCCCATGAAGAGTGAAGTTTGTATTAATGCCATAATTTGTCTAGTTGATGGAAGGAAGTTCCCAGATGGGATGAGACATGAGAATATGTGCTTTGCCTTAATTCCTAGGAAGATTGAGAATCTAGAGCCTAAAGAAGAACCACTAGAGGAGATAAAAGAGTTGCTAACATAGTATGTAGACATCATTTCAGATAATGTACCTGATGGAATACCCCCTTGTGAGAAGTATCAGTCATTGCATGGACCTACTTCCCAGAGCTAGTTTTCCTAATAAAGCAGCACACCAGATGACATCGACAGAGAATGAGGAGTTGAATAGATAAGTGAAGGAGTTGTTGAGGAAAGGTTTGATCCGAGAGAGTTTGAGTACTTGTGCAGTTCCAACATTGTTAGCACCTAAGAATGGAGAATGGAGAATGTGTACAGATCCCAAAGCAATAAATAGGATCACAGTGAAGTACTAATTCCCTTTGCCTAATATGGATCACATAATGGATTGTTTGAGTGGAGCCAAATATTATACAAAGATAGAATTGAAGAGTGGATACCATTAGATTAGAATTAGAGATGGAGATGAGTGGAAGACAACGTTTAAGACAAATGAAGGATCGTATGAATGGTCGGTGATGCCTTTTGGACTGACTAATGCACCAAACACTTTCATGAGATCGATGAATGAGGTATTGAAGAAATTTTTAGGTAAGTTTGTTATTGTGTACTTGGATGACATTTTAATATTCAATAAGACAAAGGAGGAACATATGTTGCATGTAAGACAAGTTTTGTAGAGGCTAAGAGAAGATAAGTTGTTAATAAACATTAAGAAGTGTAGTTTCACGAAGGAAGAGTTAGTTTACTTGGGATTTGTGATATCTGAGAATGGATTAAAGATGGATCTTGAGAAGGTAAGAGAAATTGTTGATTGGCCTACACCAGAGAGCATTGGAGAGGTAAGATCATTTCATGGATTAACTAGTTTCTACCAAAAGTTCATTAGAAATTTTAGTTCAATTTGCAGCACTATGACAGATACAATGAGAGGAGATAGAAAGGACTTCAAGTGGACAACTAGAGCAAATAGGAGTTTTGAATTATTGAAGCAGAAGGTGACATACCAACCTATGTTGGCTTTATCATATTTTAACAAAGTCTTTCAAGTGGACTGTGATGCAAGTGGGAATGCAATTGGAGCAGTGTTAAGTCAAGAGGGAAGATCGATAACTTATTTTACTAAGAAATTGAATGATGCAAGGAGGAGGTATTCAATGTATGATCAAATTTTTATGCCATAATTCAATCATTGAAGAGGTGGGGACATTATTTGCTGACTAAGGAGTTTGTGTTGTATACCGATCATCAAGCTTTGCAATATTTGAATAGTTAAGGTAAGTTGAATCAAAGACACATGAGATGGGTAGAGTACTTGCAAATTTATACTTTTGTTTTGAAGCATACGAGTGGAAATTCAAATAAATTTGTTGATGCCCTGAGAACAAGGAGGAATTTTTTGACAAAGATGAGAATAGAAGTATTGGGTTTTGAGGAATTGAAGAAATTGTATGAGGATGACCCAAATTTTGTAGAACCATGGAGAGCTTGCATAAAACCTGTTGCGGTGGATAGGAGTAAGTGGCTGGATTATTTCATTCAAGATGAGATGTTGTTCAGAGGAAATCGGTTGTGCATACCCCGAAAACTCTATGAGAGAAAATCTAATAAAGGAAAAGTACAGTGGAGGATTAGCAGGATACTTTGGAGTAGACAAGACAACAACCTTGGTAAGTCAAAATTACTTTTGGCTTCAGAATTATAAGGATGTTAGGAAATTTTTTCAGAGTTGTAGGATTTGTCAACTAGCAAAAGGAGGTAATTAGAATGTTGGACTGTATAAACCTTTGACATTTCTAGAGAGACCTTGGGAGGATATAAGCATGGACTTCATGTTTGGCTTACCTAAAACATGGAGAGGAAATGATTCTATATTTGTGGTGATGGGTAGATTCTCGAAGATGGCACATTTTGATGAATACTAAGAGGGGGGGGTGAATTAGTATACCAAAAAATACTAAACTCAAACTCTTAAACAGTTTAGCAGATAACCGGTATAACAGATTCACTAATAAACCAGTTAAGATAAATGCAAACCAAATATCAAATAAAGCATTCACCCACAAAAGCACAATCACCATAACACAAGATATTTTGACGTGGAAACCCAAATGGGAAAAAACATGCTGAGTAGAAACTCACAAGTAACTATCTGTAGAATAGAAACCAGACTAGTTAAGGTCATACAATGTTCTTCACCAAAATAGATCCTGTTAGAAATCTAGATCTCTGTTAGGAGATAAGTCATGTTAAAGACTACCTTGCTAAAGGATTTCAGATCCACAATTGTGAACCACCTTGTTAGAGGATTTACAAAGGCTTTGTTGGGCCTACCCGGTTAAGGGTTTCAGACTTGTTGAAGATATGAGTAATCAACAAGTGAGTGATCTAGATACTAACACAATATGCTTGGTTAGATCCTTGATAGCTCATTATTAATGCATTTCAACATTAATTTAGTCTTCAATATCTCCACACTCTAACTCTTCACACAGACCTAATCTTCTCTGCAAAGATCACACATAACCTTCTCATACATCATACATCTCTCAACTCTTCAAACTCTAGACATGATGTCCTTATAAAGGAAACTGATTTCATGTTGGTCCAATAGGATTAAAGTACAAGTTCCTAGGTTCAGTGCATCTAGACACATTTGGTAACATGACATAAAATCACCGCCAAAGTGTCGGTGGAGGATAACTCATCACTGAAATACTGGTTGGTAACTCATTACAAAGTAATACTGGTTCATACAATATACCGATTACCGGTTGTCAAAAATGAGGACTGGAAAATGTTAACTACCACTTTGTTCCTTCATACCACTTGAGATCCTCAAACCGCTTGAGGTCCTCATATCGCTTGAGTTCTCCATACCGCTTGAGGTCTTCAGTCAATTTGTGACCGGTAAACATATTATGCAAAACACCGATAGTCTAGAGACTATAGTACATAATACCGATTGGAACAATTATCAGTTGAGCATAACTCATACATCAAGAAAGTGTGTGTCCATCAATGACAATCAAAAAATCATCAAGATGCCAACAATCTCCCCCTTTGGCATTGATGGCAACACTTAGGAAATTTTGACATTTAAGTGTTTTTACAACAAAAATATGTCATAATCAAAATTACTCCCCCTAAGCATATACACTATCCCTTTTGTAGAAATTACAATGTATACTACTCCCCAAAAGTGGTAACATGAAATTATACGTAACATTCACCAAAATTTTAAATACTACTCCCCCTTTGCCAACAATGACAAAGTAATGCAGAACAACCCTTGTTTCCTTATATATAAAAATAGAGTAAATGTTTATGACAATAAGGAATAAAACTTATCAAAAACAAATTTAAAATCTTGCATAAAAGTTTTCATGGCCAATGACCATGACTCAAGTAATGAGGTAGCAACCTCACTTTTTGTCTACATCTGGAATACTAGTTCTTCCATAGCATCAATGGTACTCATCTCTTGAGTTACCGTGATGGCTTATAGATTGAGAAAACATTTCTAAAGAATATGTAGTCTAGGTAATAAGACCAGTTGAAGCTCCTGCAAATCTTTTGTCCAGTTGCAGATTTTTGATTCCATCTTGACAATCTGCAGCTGATAATGATGGACCATTTGCCCATATGTAGTAAATGAATCATATGGCATCTTGAAGTTGTTGATGTATGCCTGGAACTCCGATTGGAGTTTATCTTTCTGCTTAAGCACATCATCACAAAATAGATGGGGTTGGCAGATTTTACTCAACAGTAATTTGCCCTCATCCATAGCACCACTGATATCCTTCTGTTGCTTCAGAAGTTGTGACCAGAGCTCATTCAGTTTCTTGACTAAGGTAGTGTTGAGTGCCTTTTCATGATTCTTCTTCGCAGTGGCTGTAGCAACATCTTCTAAGCATTGTTCTTGGTCCTCTACTATAGTACAAAGGAGTTTTAGCTTGCACAGAGAGGAATTAGTACTGGGGAGGTTAGTATCAGGAATCAGACTGGTAAGGGTGTCAACCGCAGTTTGTAAGACATCCCTTTCCTTCTTCCTTCGCAACTCTTACAGTCTTTCTTGTGCCAATTTGATGCCTCGCAGAAGCTCAGACTCATATGATGATTGAAGGTCAATTGGATTGGTGGTGTCAACCAGTTTGGATTGACCACTAGTTGCCTTGGGAGTCTCCTCTTGTTTGGTTTTCTCTGTTTCCTTCTCCTCTGCTGCTCTTTTCTTTTCCTCTTCTTTCGTCTTTTGCTCCTTTTCTTGTTTCTTCTTCAATTCTTCCTTCTTCTTATCTTCTTCCTGCTTTTTCTTTTCTTCCTCCTTTTTCTCCTCTTCTTTCTTCTTCTCCTCTTCTTTTCTCTTCTCTTCTTTTCTCTTCTCTTCTTGTTGTTTCCTCTTCTCCTCCTCTTTCTTTTTCTCTTCCTCTTTCTTTTTCTCTTCCTCTTTCCTCTTGTCTTCCTCTTTCTTTTTCTCTTCCTCTTTCTCAGCTTTTTCTTTGTCTTGTTTCTCCTTCTCTGTGTTCGGAGTGACATCCTCAACATCTAATGCATCCACATCAATGTGATCATTTTGCTCTGTCACTCTTTCCCCTTCACTGTCAAATGCTTCATCCAGTTTTCCTGATGTTAGATCAAGTGCTTGTTCAGCCTTTAGATTTGCCTCAGACACTTGGTGTAACTAGACAACAACTTTGACATGTAAATGTGTGTCCTTCTCCACTTCAGAAGCTTTACCTTCCAGTAGCTTGATTCCTCTTCTTCTCATGAAGAAGAGGTCTTTGTTCTTATCAATTATCTCAAATAATTCAGAATTAGAGGCATCGAGAAAGTATTGTGCAAAGACCCTCTCCCTTATTTCATGTTCCTTTTCAATGGCAATGCGCCATTTGTTATCTAAAGAATTGTATAAAGAATCTGGTGTGACCAATCTGATTTTAGATGGCGACCAGTCATTGACACACAAATATCTAATAACCTCTTGTTCCACTTCATCTTTCTCACTATTAGAAAAATCATCAAAATATTCTTTTAAATCATCAAGAACCTTCCTCTTAATATTCTTTAAAGTCCTATGATAATGTGTCATCGTATTCTTTAAAGTCCTCTAACAATGTGTCATCGTCTTATAAGAGGAAATATCTATATTTACTAGTGCAGAGGTTGCAGGTGCATTATCGGTAGATTTTGCCTTCTTGCTTGATTGCCTGGTTTTATTTGGCTGTACGTCCAGTTCAGTATCCTCTGACTCCAATGAGCTGTTTTTGGTTTTCCTCTTCCTCTCAAAGACTTTAGCAGGAACAACCTTCAATTTCTTCTTAGCTGGTGACCGCTTGGTCACTTTTGGACTGGCTGAGGTAACCGATGCCGATACTGACAACATTGCCTTACCCTTTTTCTGTGTTGGATCTTCAACCGGTGTTACCCTCTCTAAGTAGGTGTCGGTTCTCTTTTTCTTGGCATCTAGTGGTGAGGCAAGAAGGGTAGAGGCATACCCGATCAACATATCATACATTACTTCATACCCCATTGGTTCAACTGCTTCCTTTCTTGGTTCCACCGCTTCCATTATGCATTCATCTACCTTTATAGTGAAGCAGATGTCATCTTCATATTTATTCACAATATCACCAGATATCCTCATTCTCTAGCTCATTTTTCGCTTGAATTCATCAAAATATTTATTAAGAACCTTAGGATATTTGGTTCCCTCTACTTGAAGACTTTCCCTAATTTTCTTGGAGACTGGTTGGTCAGCAAACCATTGAACATCACCTACTCCAGGGAAATAGCCTTGAAAGTAGAAAGATAGGCCGACCAAAAGTTGTCCAAACCTGAACCTTAGAGCATTATCCTATTTAATGGACTTTAGGTTTAGTAGCAATTGCCTCTGCAAATAGGTACACAAATCAAATGAGGCATCTTCCTTAATCATTCTATAGGTGACATTCACTGTAGCAGCAGGGACAGAGTTCATTTTACTAGCATAAAACATCCGGTAGCCAATCACCATGCAAGCATACTTAACCAAATCATCTTTGATGGTGTTGACGGTCATCACCCATTGGTCACTCAGAGAACCAGTGAGCTTAGTCATTTCAGTCTTAGTGACCTTCCTTAGAGCTGGCACCTCTCCAATGTTACAGAAACCGGTGACGGCATGAATTGCTTCCGGTGTGATGTCATGCATCCACTCGAGATACATTTTATCACCATGCACTCTGCTCAGGATGATGCGGATGTGATCTTCAGTGAACTCTTCCAGAAAATAAATTGCATTGTGCAGTTTCTTCCTCTCTAGGATGCTATATTCAAGTTTGATTTTCTTGTCATCCCCATAAAACAGACCTATCTAGGAATGGATCATTAAGGATCCTAGGTCTTCTAGTTTACAATCTATATATCTTGAAATATCCTCTTCAATAATAACTCTGGAGGGTATCTGGGATAGGGCATTGTATTTCATCTTCTTTTGAAGAAACTCAGCTGAATCCACAGGTACACTAGAACTGGAGTGCGATGTAGAAACCATGATAAACAAGAATTTCAAGAAATACCTTCACAATTCAAAATTTGGGGTTTAACAATGTCTCCCACAATACACCACTTCTGGTTGCTAGAACACCGCTTAGTGTTCTTCACTAAAAGGTTGCTGGATTCCTCTGCAAGATTTTTGGATTCACTTTGAAATGCTAGACAAATCGCTCTTTGTCGTTCTACTCTTGAAAATTCTTCGCTGAAAAATAGATAAGTGAAAATGATGACAAAAATCCCTTTTTAACAATCTTTCACCTACCATAATAAATGCATCTTTGTTAGGGTACAAGCCCTAATTTTTCCTTTTACCACTTCAAGTCTTCTACCGATTGACAGGTAATGTATATCGGTTAAGGTCTTTACCAATATAAACCGAGGGGTTCAAATGTGACACTTGTTCAGGTTTATTTTTCCAAGTTTTATTCATTCCCGCTTGAACGGTTTCAACATCAATCTTTCCTTCTGGAGTGATCGGTATATCATCCGATAGGTTCTTTCTCATTCTGCAGGTTCTGGCAGTGTGTCTCGGTTTGTTGCAATGATAGCATACCATTCTAGGTGTTCTCCATGGTCCATTATTCATACTACAATTCTCCCTTCTACATGTTGCAGCAGTGTGATCGCTACCATGACAGATCAAATAGGTTGCTTTCCAACTAGTTGCCGCTTGATAGCCACCTGACCAATGGTCATAGGTATTATACCGGTTGGGATTCTGGTTCACAGAGGGTTCCGAGATAGCTCCTTGAGTCCTTGGAGAGTATCTCCCAGTGTTGTGCAAAACAGACCTGCATTCAAATGTTCTATGCCCAAACTTGTTGCATGCATAGCAGTTTCCATTGAATCTATTGGATCTAGGTTTATTGTTTAGAAAATAAGGAAAATTATTGTAGGCCTTGCTTCTACACACATTAGCAGTATGTCCTTCCTTGAGACAATTGAAGCAAATAGGTTTAAACTTTTGCTTACCTTTATCCTTGGGTGTTGGTTGCTTCTTTGATGCTTCAACTTTTGTTCTAGAGGTTTCACCTTCCTCATACCCAGAGAAACACTTGGTATTCTTTACCAGTTTTGCCGACTCTAGCTTTTCTCTAGCTTAGCAGTACTCTGATTGAATTTGGCAAGTATCTCCTTTGACTTAGTAAGTTCCTTGGAAATAGCAGAATTAGATTCCATCAAGGTTGCATTCTCAGAAATAGCCATGTTTAGTTCACCTTCCATTTCTTCTTTTTCCGCTTTACTCTCTTAGAGATGAGCGGTAAGGGCACTGATTTCTTGCTTGAGCTTGGAGATCTCATGATCTCTGTCTTTTACCAGATCTTTATCTTTCCTTTGGTTCTCAAGCTCTTGACACATTCTGATAGTCAGTCCTTCCAACTCCTTTCTCAGGTTTGCTTTAGATTCATTCAGTTTTTCAACTTCTTCAACTAGGGCATCTATGTCAGCTTCATCAGAAGAGCTATTTTCAGTAAGTTCCATCAGTTTCTCAACATGCTCTCTTCTCTTGGCCAAAGAGGCTTTATACTTGACTTTGAGTTCATCAAAGGCTCTCTCAGTCTAAGTGAGACGATGAGTAAGTTCCCTCATACTGTATTCCCCCATATCTCCTTCCAAGTGGTTAGACTTATAGAAAGGTTGGCTCTGATACCAATTGATGAATACTAAGAGGGGGGGGTGAATTAGTATACCAAAAAATACTGAACTCAAACTCTTAAATAGTTTAGCAGATAACTGGTATAATAGATTCACTAATAAACTGGTTAAGATAAATGCAAACCAAATATCAAATAAAGCATTCACCCACAAAAGCACAATCACCATAACACAAGATATTTTGACGTGGAAACCCAAATGGGAAAAACCACGGTGAGAAGAAACTCACAAGTAACTATCTGCAGAATAGAAACCAGACTGGTTAAGGTCAGACCGATTAAGGTCATACAATGTTCTTCACCAGAATAGATCCTGTTAGGAATCTAGATCTCTGTTAGGAGATAAGTCCTGTTAAAGACTACCTTGCTAAAGGATTTCAGATCCATAGTTGTGAACCACCTTGTTAGAGGATTTACAAAGGCTTTGCTAGGCCTACCCGGCTAAGGGTTTCAGACTTGTCGAAGATATGAGTAATCAACAAGTGAGTGATCTAGATACTAGCACAGTATGCTTGGTTAGATCCTTGATAGCTCATTGTTAATGCATTTCAGCATTACTTTAGTCTTCAATATCTCCACACTCTAACTCTTCACACAGACCTAATCTTCTCTGCAAAGATCACACATAACCTTCTCATACATCATACATCTCTCAACTCTTCAAACCCTAGACATGATGTCCTTATAAAGGAAACTGATTTCATGTTGGTCCAATAGGATTAAACTACAAGTTCCTAGGTTTAGTGCATCTAGACACATTTGGTAACATGACACAAAATCATCGCCAAAGTGTCAGTGGAGGATAACTCATCATAGAAATACCAGTTGGTAACTCATCATAGAGTAATACCAGTTCATACAATATACCGATTACCGGTTGTCAAAAATGAAGACTAAAAAATGTTAACTACCACTTTGTTCCTTCGTACCATTTGAGATCCTCAAACTGCTTGAGGTCCTCATACCGCTTGAGTTCTCCATACCGCTTGAGGTCTTCAGTCAATTTGCGACTAGCAAACATCTTCTGCAAAACACCGATAGTCTAGAGACTATAGTACATAATACCGGTTGGAACAATTATCAGTTGAGCATAACTCATACATCAAGAAAGTGTGTGTCCATCAATGACAATCAAAACATCATCAAGATGCCAACACATTTCATACCTTGTAAGAAGATGACAGATGCAGTACATGTTGCTGACCTATTTTTCAAGGAGGTGGTAAGATCACATGGATTGCCTAAGAGCGTAGTTTCAAACAAAGACACTAAATTTGTTCGTTACTTTTGGAGAAAACTTTAGAAGAAGATGAATATAGATTTGAAGTTCACTTCTACTTTTCACCCACAGACTGATGGATAGACATAGGTAGTAAACAAGAGTTTGGGAAACTTTTTGAGATGCTTAGTTGGAGAGAAAACCAGAAGTTGGGACTTGATTCTTGCACAAGCAGAATTTGCCTACAATAATTCAGTGAA
The DNA here is from genome assembly GCF_030272615.1 of Cryptomeria japonica. Lineage (NCBI taxonomy): Eukaryota > Viridiplantae > Streptophyta > Pinopsida > Cupressales > Cupressaceae > Cryptomeria > Cryptomeria japonica. The sequence continues at coordinate 160,133,111 of NC_081415.1, read as the reverse complement.
CAAGAGTACCGAAAGAATATCTTTAGAGATTGTTATTGGAGTACGCCCTAGAGGCATATCAAAACTAAGAGACATCAATAATGAAGATAAGCGGAGTGTAGAACTAGAAGAATTTGTGGAGCAAATGAATACAGTGCATAATCAGGTTAAACAACATTTGGAGGACATGAACAACAAGTATAAGGTGAAGGCAGATGAGATGAGGAGACATAAGGAATTTGAAGTTGGAGATGAAGTGATGGTGTATCTAAGAAAAGAAAGATTCCCATTTGGTACCTATATTAAGTTGAAAATGAGGAAGTTTGGACCTTGTAAGATCTTGAAGAAATTCAGTTCTAGAAATGCATATGAAGTAGAGTTACCAGATAGTTTGGGTATTTTGCCTATATTCAACATTGTAGACTTGTATCAGTATCATGAGGCTTAATTCAATGTAGACAATGCAACAAACTTGGAGTTCAACAAATTCCCCAGAAAGTACTAGACTGGATTGAAGAGATTTTGGACAACAGACTTGGGCGTAGCACTCGTAACAAGAATTACAAAGAGTATCTTGTGAAGTGGAAAGGCAAACTAGTTGAAGATTCATCATGGATTTCTTAGGCTAAGGTGAACCATCTTGGTTTTCCTTTACCCCCGACAAAGTGAGGGACTCATTTTTCAATTAACCCTGGATGTTTGATGCAAAAGCATCCCTGGTTCTTGGCAATCTTGCATCAACCAAAAAAACATTTTCCTTTCAGTTTGTTTCCTGTCTTGCAGTTTCAGTATTTCTTTTAGCATTTCTTTCTATTTGCTCACCGAATATTGTGGAGTTGGATTTGGTTCATGGACATGTTCATCAATATTATCCTCGGTCCATAGGACGTTTGGATCTTTTTCTGACAAGTTGTCACTTCCAGAATATGGGACCATTTTTTTCTTTCCTGTGTACCAGAGCCACCTGGACCTATTTGCTTTTGTAGATGCTTGCAAATATTTTTCATTGCTTGCGGAGCTTGATTTTGTTGTTTCCAATGTTCCTTGGCATGTGGCCGACCTTCCCTTAGGTCTGCACTTCTTCCTTTGGATTTTTTGGAGGGATCTCTTTGGAGAAGGCCGACCTTGTTGTTTTACACGTTTCATCTTGTTCATTGGTATTTGTTTCATCTTGGGCTAACGCGGATTGTCCTTGATCATATAAATCAATGTTATCAAACATTTAGTAAGCATGTTTTAGAACATAGAAGATAAATCGAAGGATTAGAAGGTACGGAGTTGGCTGGTATTCTTGCTTGAGCCGAATGTTGCATAACACACATGTTTTGTACTTAGGCCTATGAGCAGAATGTTGTGAGCCCACTTGTTGTCAATAGTTTGTAATCAATTTCTATGATATAATAAATCTGATTTTGTATTGCCTCCATCACATTGTGTTGACTGTGTTGTATTCTATCTGTTGCATGGCCTGAACTGTTTTCCTTGAGAACCCTCCTAACCATGACTGCACCAAATTTTGTGTCCCAAAATGCTATGGTGGGTTGGGGATTAGGAGAATCTCTCATTTTAACAAGGCTCTTATGGCCAAAACTGTTTGGATGTTGAACTATTAAGACACTGAATGGGGTTACATTGTGCGTGCTAAATATCTCACCCAAGATAACTTTTAAAACTTCCTAGAGGTGGAAGGGGTCCCTAGAGGATCAAAGTTCTAGAATAACATCCTCAAATGCAGAGACATTGTTAATCAAGTTATGAGGTGGCTCACTGGTAATGGGAGAAATATTTGATTCTGGGAAGACTTTGGTTGGGAGATAAACCCTTGGTTTCCTCCCCTCCCCTTAGAAGGACTTATCGCTCCAGTACAAAGTTCTTTGGCTTGAGGGTTTGTGACTTCTTCTCCAATATCTTTTGGAAGGACATCTCTACCTACTTCTAGGATCAACCCCATCTTCTACATGTTGCTCATGAATTACAGGTTATGTTGAATACGATAAGGTTACCCCTCTTCTTTAGAGATGATAAATTTATCTAGAAATGGAACTCAAGTGGGATGTTTTCTATTAAATTTGCTTGCCGTAGTCTCCTAAGGGTCAACAACTCCCCAAATTGGTGGAAGAAAATTTGGAATCCTCACCTTATTCCCAAAATCAATTTCTTTTGGTGGGCGACCCTTCACAATAAAATACTCACACTTGACAATCTCTCTAAGAGGGGATTCTAGTTCCCTAACAGACGTGTCTTATGTAAATTGAATGTTGAAAACTCCTCACATCTCTTCCTACATTGTGACTTTGCTAGAACCCTATGGGGGATTGTCTACCAAAAATTCAACCTCCACTAGTCTATGAATGAAAATTTGATTCAACTTGTGCAGGAATGGGAAGGCTCAACTCATAGCCCCCCAATTTGTCAGCTTTGGAAACAGATACCACCACATTTGATTTGGAACATCTGGAAAGAAAGGAATAATAGGATTTTTCTAAGATACTGAAGCTTCGGTTGACTCTGTCTTTTAGGGATTTCTTAAAAATTTGTTGGAGAATCTATCTGTCACTTCCATTAAATTACCTCCTGTATGCGGGAAAAGTGGGCTGATAAAACTCAATATGTGAAAATATTGTTAAATACTATTCCACACACACACATAGGACTTCTTGGTGCAAGCTATGGAGTAACGAAGTATTACTCAACTTCCCAAGGTGGGTCCCATGGTTCTCTATCTTACAATATCCCTCAAACCAATGTTTTTGCTCTCAGATTACTGAGCAAAATGGTTTAGGGATGGCAAATGCAAGAACGAGGGATGTTTTGATAGATTTTAGAATGAAAGGTATTCTAAGATATGTATGATTCTAGAAATGCAATAAACTAGATGATAAGATGATAAGGTTAGTATGAATACTATCCTAACATGTTATATTTATTCTATGATTGAGCTAAATGATGAAGAAAATATTCTAAACATGCATATTTAGACTAATTTCTATTCTAAAGAGAGGCTAAATGATGAGCATAAAAATGATGTGAAAGCTTGAATGTATTTGAGCATAAGTGTGATACTACAAATTTTTGAGGATGATAAAATGGAGGAATGAGAGCTCTATTTATAGCACAAATAAGGCAATGGATGGTTAGGATTAAAAGATTTAATCAAGGGTTGAGTTTGAAAGTTGGGGATCCATGTTTGCAATTTGCACCAATGAAATGGTGACAAGTGTCAACATAGGGTTGGGTTGAGAGAAGGGGTTGGAGGCATTAAATGCCTGAGAAGACCTCATGGTTATCTAGAGAGTAAGGGTCAAGCTTAAGTTAGGCTTACCCATTGGATTAAGAGTTAATCCCAAGATAAACCCTTGTGCAAATGATTAAGAGATAATCATGGTCAAAGCATTAAAGGCCTGATGAGACCCTTGGGTTGGGTGAAGGTTGAGTTAAAACAAATTCTTTAACCATGTAAGAGGGTTTGAGTTAACCATTAATGGTTATTGAAGACTTTGGGGGATTAAGTGGTTGAAGACTTGAAGCCTTTAATGGTTATCAAAGACTTTGAGGTTTGAGAAGTGACTTCCCTTTGCTTAGGGATGTGAAAAAGTTTAGAATGATGGGTTAGGTTAATTAGAAGCAATTAGAAGATTCTAGAAGGGATTAGAAAGGGGTTTAGGATTTTGCAAGTGGATGGAGCGATAATAGGATTTAATTGAAATAATTTAATTCAATTTGGTTGCAATTTGGAGGAATTAAATAAATTAGATTTATTCAATTTAGGATAACTATTTTATTAAAAGTGGATAGGGGGGGATTTAATTGAATAAAATGATTTATTCATTAAATGGGTATAGTGAATTTAATTTAAATAAATTAAGTAATTTACTTAATTAAATAAAGGAATGTGGGTAATTTAATTAAATTGGATTTAATTAAATAGAGAAATAAACATAAAATATTCATTTAGGAATATGGTCATTTTTATACGTCTACATTTTGCCCCTCTTTGAAGTGACGTGTGTGCACATGTTATTTCAAAGAAAATGATGCCCTATCATAATTTATGATCAAATGCAATTTTTGTGTCGCTCGTATGATTTGTCAGTCATGCCCCAGATTTGATTTGATATGTGATGCCCCAGATTTGATATTTGATGGTGATGCCCCCTCGGGAGATGAATCAATATTTTGAAAATTTTTTATTTAATTTGATGAGTTGCGTATGATGTGTATGATTTCGTGCATGTGAAATGTGGTGAAATTGATTCATCTCCCAATAAGTTACAAATGTTATTGTATATGGGAGACCGCAACCATATTACAGGTCCATTCGGCTAACCCTAATTTCATTTTCCTCCTATAAAAGGGGAAAAGGGCTTGAATTAGATTCATTTGTGCTTTGTTGACTTTGAAGAAAGAGAATTTGGTCTGCAGAGAAAATGCCTATTCCGTATCATAGACACCGTTTCGAGCGCGTTCGGAGGTACCAGAGACCTGTAGTGCATGGACCACCAGTAAGTCAACATTTTTGACCTTCTTTTGACTTTTCATTTGGTCGTTTTTAGTCATTTTTTGATTTTCAAAGTTCGGGTTTAACGGTTTAGCGCGTCTAAGTCATAGAGTAGCGCATACGAAGTTTGAAGTAGCGCATCAAGTTTAATTTTAGGGGTTGCGTCCGAAATAGATAGGAAAGCGCATGAAACAAATAGGTTAGCGCATACATGTAGGATAGCACATGGCAACCATCGAGTAGCACGTCCGGTCAACAAGTTAGCATGTAGGGTAGACCTAGTGCATAGGGGTCGCAGGGGTTCGCATAGGTAAGGGGGTTTAGCGCGTAGGGTTAACCTAGCACATAGGGTCAAATGGGTAGCGCCTAGGAGGTGTAGATTAGCGCGTAGAGTCAGTCTAGCACATAGGGAAGGTTAGGTGGTGCATGGGGGGAAAGAGTTAGCGCGTAGAGTCAGTCTAGCGCATAAGGTTAATAGATTAGCACGTAGGAAAAACAACATAGCGCGTGGGGGTTTTTTAGCACATTGGGTATCTATTTTAGCGCATCTGGAAAAGTTTTGTGAGATGAGCCGAAATGTAAATTTGTTTGCTTTGTCTTTCATGATTTTATGGATTTGTCCAATATGAGTGTCGGTATAACTTGTTTTGATTTGCAATTTTTCAAGTTATGTATAGATATCAATGTGATGTTTTGATCAAAATATGATTTGTTTGCGTGTTCTGTTTCAAGTTCAATGTGTAAAGCCTGATTTGTGTTACAAGCTGATATGGGTTGGAAACTTGAGTTGTGTTACAAGCTGATATGGGTGGGAAACTTGAGTTGTTTTACAAGTTTATGTGATTGTGGAGACTTGAGTTGTGTTACAAGTTTTGATATGGTTTTTGAGAACTTGAGTTGTTTTACAAGTTGATATGAAATGATAGGATTTTGAACTTTGATGTAGATGAGCAAATTGTTTCATGTTGTTGATGTAAGTTTGATTTTGATATCTGTGTTTTGATGTGGAAACTGATATTGGATTTGTTTTGCTTGTTGACAGGAGCGATTGGGCGTGGTTCAGTCACCGGAGAGATTTCCTAGACCGTGGACATTGATACCACGGTTGTCGCAGGCCGATCTCGATATCATCGAGAGATGTGGTTTGACTTCCCTCCTGGATATGCCTCGATTCACTGTGAACCGAGGGTTACTGACAGCTTTGGCAGAGAGGTGGCATAGCGACACCAACACCTTCCATTTTGCCACTGGAGAGATGATAGTCACACCAGAGGACTGTTACAGAATCTTGCGCATTCCTGTAGTAGGTGCACTACTACCCTACGAGTAGTCGGAGGAGGGTGGGACAGAGGCACTGCGCCGCATTTTCCAGGATGATACAGTCTGCGGCTATGAGATCCCATGGTAGGAGTTTTTGAACCTAGATTACGCACCACTGCCATCTGTACTAGCAGGGTTTATTGGTAGATTCCTTTGTCCTGATCGCAGGTCAAAGGGATTTTCGGTGGGATGGGGGCTGGTGTTGGAGGAGATGATCACACAAGGCTGGAGGTTTTTATGGGGGTCAGTCATGCTGGCCCATTTATACAGGGGCTTGCATGAGGTAGTATACCTCAGTTATGGCAATTTATCAGCTGGCATGACTTTATTACAGGTATGGTGCTGGGAGCATATTCCAGCGGCGAGGCCACTAGAAGACAGAGACAGGCCTGTAGGTGCAGCATATGCCTACGGATACAGGGGGCTAGTTGTCTAGCGTAAGCTGGGCAAACTAGAGCATTGGAGGAGGGTACTTGATGACATTGATACGGTCACCCGACGACAGTATACAGGATGTGAGGCGTGGGCCGAGGATGGGCTGGAGATGCCCTTTGTATTCATGACCAGGTACCTGATTGGGAGGACCCCGTTCGTGATTGAGAGGTTTGTGGTTACCCAAGTTTTGAGGCAGTTTGGGCGCCAGCAGGGTATTCCACAGGGAGCGTGCCTATATGCACGACGGCGGCAGGATGTAGCGGATTGGGGGCCGACCATTGATAGTGCAGTGGCAGTGGAGGAGTTTGTGGGGTTGGCTGGGCAGATATGGGATTATGCCCCTGAGATTCAAGATGCGGGCATGATGGATGAGTTTGCCCGATTATTTGCTGCGCGGGCGGTGGCCAGGATATCTGATCCTGAGGAGATGAGGCCAGCCTTTGATTCAGATGAGGAGGAGGGAGACGGGGGAGATGATGATGATGGAGAGGATGGAGGAGGAGGACGAGGGAGAGGAGCCAGAGGGAGGCGGGGAGATAGAGGGAGGAGAGGGGATAGAGGTGTGGATAGAGCGGTGAGATAGGCGAGGATAGATAGGGGGAGAGGTGGATTGGCTATCGGAGCCAGTGGAGAGGGGAGAGTGGGGGAGGTGCTAGCTGCGGTGGGGGGTACAGAGGAGGCTATGCGACCAACGCAGAGGAGGAGGATGGATGTACTCCCACCTCCAGCATCGAGGACAGGTCGAGTGGGAGGGGTTCCTCCAGCACAGGTACCACTACGGGTTTGGGTCCCAGGTCATATGGAGGATGCTCAGATGCAGACCTTGTAGATTACTGTACAGCAGCTGCAGGCATAGATTTTGACCTATCAGCGGCAGATTTCTCAGTTGACCACTGAACAAGATACTGAGATAGAGCGGAGGGGACGAGCGGAGGAGGTGGTGTCGAGTATGTAGAGAGCAGCGGCGGGTGGTCCGATGAGAGACACCCTGAGAGAGTTGGTGCTGAGAGCTCAGGAGGTGGAGTATTATAGGCGGCACTATGAGGCTGCAGTACCCAGGGATCGCCGAGTACAGAGTTTTGCACAGTCGAGATCTAGTCAATCTCGAGATACTGGGTCATGATCTGAGAGCCAAGGTGTTACGGGGCCACCGAGACAGGACCCTCTTGGAGATCCAAGAGCAGGGACATCTGGAGCGAGACCATCTCTGTCAGGGGATAGTCATACTTAGAGACATAGTCTCTGTTGTATTTTTTATCATTGTTATTCTCTGTACTGGACACAGTGTTTTGACACATTTTGTACATTTGGATCATTTTGAGATATATATATATATATATATATATATATATATTCGGCACCATTTGCTTTGATCATGTGATGTGTTTATGTGGATGTATGTTATGTGGGCTATGTCGTTACTTTATGATGATGCAATGTTTAAATATATGATGTAATGTATGATGCAGGATGTATGCTTTTATATGCTATGAGATGTATTGAGATGTATTTTAAAAATGAGATGTATGACTTGATATGCTGCTAAATGTATCTTAATTACAAACATGTTAAATGATATGCAACTAATTGTAAAATGATATGCAACTAATTATAGAATGATATGCAACTAATTGTTTTTGGAGCATCCTCATTTTGCATTTGCCATCCGATATAGCCATTTGTTAGCTTTCTTTGTAGATATCATCATTGAGCATTGATTTGCTTAGGATATGTTGAAAATTTATACAAGCATAATGGTATAATTGAACCATGATGACCTGAGAAAAATTTACATGATGTTTGATTTTGCAAGATAGCACAAGCGTCAAGGTATAATTGAACCAGGATGACCTGAGTGTGTATTGCGTAAACAGACAAGATTAGATCATTTGTATGTGTGAAGCGGAATCAGGCCTTCAGTGATATTCGATGTATCACGTTTCGAGGCATGTATTCACACAGTACAAGTGATCGTCTCCCAAACAGAAGACTAAGAAAATATTGGAAGTTCCTTATGATCTCTAGCTGCGAAGCATTTAGTGAGACAATGAAGAGAATCCAATAATTTAAAAAGTTCAAAATGCAAAACTAGTCAAGATTTTATGCTATAGTGCAACATTCAGTATTTCAGAAAATCATCCATCTTTGGTATTTTTGTGAATTGTTTTGTTTGGTTTTGCGATGAAGCGTAGTTTTGGTTGTTGGATGTCATGTTTTTGAGTTTTGCAAGTAGTCTTGATGTCTTGAATGTTTGCAATATTGAGACGATTTAAATGCCCCTAGCCGAGTGTCCCGCTTGATGTGAATATGTACAGTGATTTCCAAGCCATGGTGGATCCGTGGTAAGAGGATATATATAGAGAAATCAGGATAGTGACTACGCTAAGTATGTCCTGAATGTATATTCACTAAGTGTTAGGCGATGGCTGATAGTGTTGGTATGGATAAAATGGTATGGATATAGATGGAGGAGCCATTCTTTCACAAGAGCGCCTGTTTACTAGGTTTTCACCATTTGTTTTTATTGTACTTTATTTTTGCTTTTTCTGGATTTTTTTATTTTTTTTGCTTATTTTGGCTTTTTTCGTGCACTAGGCCACTTAAGTATAGTATTTCTTCAGATGGATGTTATTAGTTGGTTCATCGAGCACATCGCCTTCTGAATTTGTTAGTTGATAGGCACCTGATCCATAGACTGATATGATGACATAGGGACCCAACCAGTTAGGTTCAAATTTCCCTTTCTTTTCTCGATCTTGCTGATTTCTTGGATTTTCTTTGAGGACTAGGTCACCAACCTTGAAGTTGCGGGGGATGACTTTGTGATTGTAGCTCCTGCACATACATTGTTGATATGCTTTGAGATGAGTATAAGCATGTTGGTGTCTTTCATCTAATAGTTCAAGTTCTTGCAGTCGGTTAACTCGATACTCTTCATCTGGGATTAAGCCTTTCAAAGAGACTCTGAGAGATGGGATTTCTACCTCCAGGGGTAAAATGGCCTCTGATCCATACACCAATGAATATGGTGTTACTCCTGTAGGTGTGTGGATGCTAGTTCTGTATGCCCAAAGTGCTGGATTGAGTTGTACGTGCCAATCTTTGCCTGCATCATTTACTGTTTTCTTTAGGATTTTCAAGATTGTCATGTTAGATGCTTCTGCTTGACCATTTCCCTGTGGGTAGTATGGTGTAGAAAACCGATGTTGGATTTTGAACTTTTCACATAGTTCCTGTAAATCTTGGTTTTTGAAAGGTCGTCCATTATCTGTGATGATTGAACTTGGAATACCATATCTACAGATTAGGTAATTTAGGATAAAAGAGGCAATTTGTTTCCCAGTCACTGTGGTCATGGGAACTGCTTCGATCCATTTGGTAAAATATTATGTTGCAGTTATAATGAACTTGTGTCCATTTGAAGATGAAGAATGAATTTTGCCTACTAAGTCCAGTCCCCATTGACAAAAGGGCCAGGATGTTGTAAATGGCTGCAATTCTTGTGCTGGTGCATGTATCAGATTACCATGGATCTAGCATTTAGGACATTTCTTAGCGAAGTGATATGAGTCTTTCTCCATTGTAGGCCAGTAGTATCCCATCCTTAGAAGCTTTTTAGCAAGAGTAGTACCACTTGAATGTGTGCCACAAATACCTTCGTGAAGCTCGTGTAAAGCAGAATCAGAATCATTACGATCAAGGCAACGAAGAAGAGTACCATCTAGACCTCGACGATACAAAGTATCAATGGTAAGGGTGTAACGGGCAGCTTGTCGGATAAAGTTACGTTTTTGGTTATGGGATTGGTCAATGGGTAAAATATTGTGCTTGAGGTAGTCGTATATTGGTCCATATAACGGAGAATCTGAACCAGTCAAGGCATAGATAACCTGGGATTCAGAGTGGTCATAGGCGGGGGAGAACAGTTGCTCTACCAGGAACTCGTAACGACTCTGTTGCTCTGGAATTTGTAGTAGTGAAGCGATAGTAGCCATTGCATCGGCTGCTTTGTTGTTTAACCTTGGTATTTGCTCAAAGGTGATGTGTACAAAATATTGTTTGAAGTCGTCCACCATTCGCTTGTAGGGTAGTAGCTTGTCATCCTTTGTCTGATAGTTGTTGTTGATTTGATGGATGACCAGTTGTGAGTCTCCATAGACTTTTAACTCTGTGATTTTCCATTTGACAGCCATTTTGATGCCTATAACCAGTGCCTCATATTCAGCCACATTATTTGTGCATGGAAACATAAGCCTATATGATCTTGGTATAGTGTGTCCTTCAGGAGTGATGAACAGAATGTCAGCACCGGAACCATGTTGTGTATAGGATCCGTCAAAGTATAGGGTCCATTGTTTAGTAGAAAGAGCAAGAACGTCCCTGTCTGGAAATTCAATCTCCATGGTTTGTTTTCCTGGTAGCGGTGGTTCAGCTAACTGATCTGCAATTGCTTGTCCCTTGATGGTTCGTCTTTCTGTATATTGGATGTCAAATTCACTAAGAATCATGACCCATTTAGCCAATTGACCTGTAAGAGCTGCTTTGCTGAGTAGATATTTGAGAGGATCAATTTTTGCGACTAGCTTGATGGTGTGTGCTAGCATATAATGGCGGAACTTCTGAGATGCGAAGACCACTGTTAGGCAAGCTTTTTCAATGAATGTATAGTTGAGTTCATAGCCATTCAATGTCCTACTGATGTAATATATGGCACATTCCTTCCCTTGTTGATCTTCTTGTGCCAATAGTGCCCCCAGCGATATATTTGTTGTTGAGATATATAAAATAAGAGGCTTTCCTGCGACTGGTGGTACTAGAATTGGTGGGTTCATCAGGTACTGTTTGATTTGGTAAAAAGATTCTGCACACTTGGCCTCCCATTTGAAGGGTACATTTTTGTGTAGTAAATGGTTAAATGGTAGACTTTTATCTGCTAGCTGAGCGATGAATCGCCTGATTGATTGAAGTCGTCCTTGTAGAGATCTGAGTTGACTGATATTCTTTGGTGGTGGCATGTCCATAATGGCTTGTACCTTTGCTGGATCTACTTCAATACCTTTAGCTGAGACAATGTAGCCTAGTAACTTGCCTGATGTAACCCCGAAGACACACTTCTTAGGGTTGAGCCTGACTTGGAATTTCTCCAATCGATCAAAGATCTTTGTTAGGATGCCAAGATGTTCTGCTCTGGTGAAGGATTTAGCTAGTAAGTCATCTACATAGTCTTCCATAAATGTGTGCGTCATGTCATGGAATATTGTGGTCATTGCTCTTTGATAAGTGGCCCCTACATTTTTTAAGCCAAAAGGCATAACATTCCAACAGTACGTTCCCCAAGGACAGGTGAACGCGGTTTTATCTTGATCTTCAGGAGCTATTTTGATTTGATTATAGCCTGAGAAACCATCCATTAGTGAGAGCATTACGTGGCCTACTGTGAGATCTACAATGATGTCAATACTGGGCAGAGGAAAGTCGTCCTTTGGACAAGCTTTATTGACGTCTCTGAAGTCAATGCAGATTCTGATACTGCCATCTGGTTTTGATACTGGAACGATGTTGGAAATCCATTCTGCATAGTCAATGGGTCGGATGAATCCGACATCTAATAGTTTCTTTTGTTCAGTTTTGACCATGAGTGCCACCTGTGGATTCATCTTTCGTAGCTTTTGCTTGACTGGCTTAACTCCTGTAGAAATGGACAAGTGATGCATGATTACGTGTGGATCCACTCCAAGCATATCCGCATAGGACCAAGCAAAGTTAATTTGCTGTTCTTTAAAGAAAATGATGAACGCTGATCTTTCTGTCTCTGTCAGAGATTCTGCAAGGTGTAGGTTCCTAACTGCTTCTGTGGTGCCAATGTTGATTGATTGAGTGGGCTCAATCAATATGGGTGATCGTTCATGAAAGTGCTCAGGAAGAGTGTCAAGTCTCCCATCGTTAGGAGCCTTAAAAAGGTTTTCACCCTCAGATGCGTCCTTTATTTTTACTTTTTTGTGATCTAGAGCTACCATTGACTGGTTTTCAGCATTAGATCCTTTATTTGGTTCATTTTTGCGACTGAGAGACTTGGCACTCTTTGATTGGCAGACATTGTTATTTTGTTCACTGGTAGAGCCTGTTTCCGGATTTATGGTACATAGGTAATGGATAATAGATTCATCATTTGGGAAAATTGGTATATCATGGATTTCAGGTTCATCCCAGTCGATGAGGTCAGGAAAGACAAGTGGTAAGGAATCATTAGGTGGATCAAGTTCGGCTACTGTGAGTGTTAGGACGAAGTTTTCATTGTGATTGTTCTTGGTTTTAAAGAAGTTCAAGATTTCGTCGAGGTCTTCAATGGTATTATCTTCTACATAGACTTGCTCATAATGTTTCTGTTCGCTTTCCTCGGCGTCATAGATATTCTACGGTCCAAATTCAAGAGGTCTATCTTCTGTGTTATGTTCTTCTTGAGAAAGAGATATAGAATCAGTATCATTAGGGTTATCTGTAGTAGCATTGGAGTAGGTACCCCATTCATATTCATTGGAATCTATCTCATAGGCATCATCCCAGATTCTATCTGTGCTGTAAATAGGTATGTTATATGGTGAGAACAAATCTTTGATGATGGATACCATTTTGATGGTTTTTGTAGATTCTGTATCAGATCCGTCTTCTACTTTCTGGATTTGTTCATAGACTGTGCTTCCTCGGGGAGGAATAACGGTATCTAGAGATGACATGATTTGTTTTTGAGATATTGGTGTTTGAATATGAGCTACTGCTGCAGATAGGGCCTTCTTATGACTTAGAAGCTTTCCCTGATGTAACTTCTGATCTTGACGTTCCCGTGCCTTGCGGATTGTTTCTGCGGATTCAAAGAGTGCTTCCTGCTAGGATTCTTCTTTGTACTTCTTCTTTACCTTCCATTGAGGGTTTGTAGTTGTGTGTGGCGGCCGTTTCAATAGGAATGTGAGTTTAGAACCCAATCCTATTTTGTTTCTGCTAGGTTGTGAAGGAAGATCTATAGGTTTAGTGACTCTTTCTTTGCGTTTCCCAATAGGTCCTTTACCGCCATATCCCATTTGCCTCATGATTAAGTAGCCTTTTCCATACAGGTGTGTTGGTAGAACAATGTCCAGAGCGGTTGCTCTATGATCTTCTTCCTCATCTTTGTATAACCAGCTAAGAATGTCCTTGTCTTCTGATTCATGTGCTAGAGTACCCAATTGGATGAAGGTACCATCAAATTTGGTGATGGGCTGAGTGACCAGATGTGTTGATGTAGTAGGCAATCCATGAGATCTAGGTGATGTTGGCAATTTAGCCAAACATAAAGACTCCAAAGAGTATTCTCCCATACCTTGGTCTTTAATTTGCATTTTCTATTTGAAGTCTCCCCATAAGGAGTTGGATGTTGTTGTGTGTGGATCTGATGTTGAAGATCGTTGCTTTTCTCTATTATGAGGAACCAAACTGTCTTGGGTTGCCCCCATTGCATTGCAATGTTGAAATGGATTGTGATCAGCAGATATGGATATTTCCTGTCCATCATAAGGAAACTTGACACACTGGTGATATGTGGAAGGTACTGCTTGCATTTCATGTATCCAGGGTCGCCCTAATAAAATATTGTAGGTAAGGTCTTTGTCCAAGACCTGACATACAATATCCTTTTGTACTGGTCCTACTTGAATAGGTAATATCACTGTTCCTTTAGAGGATCTTTCCTCATCATCATATGCCTTTATGGTAATCTTCTTGCAAGGATCAATAGATTCTTCTGAGAAGCCTAATGCACGGATAAGCTTTAAAGTACATATATTAAGTCCGGCTCCTCCATCTATTATGACTCTTTTTACTCGGTGTTTGTAAACAATGACTTCAATATGGAGAGGAGTATTATGCGGATGGATTAATGAAACATCGTCATGTTCTGAGAAGGTGAGGTTGTGTTGTCCAGTCATATGGGCAACCATGGCTTGAAATCTGTCCATATCCAAATTTTGAGGTACATTGGTTTCCAATAGCGCTTGTTCTAATATGTCTTTGTGCTTTGATGATAGTTTCAACAATTCTAGTATAGATATCTGTGCTGGAGTTTTACGTAGTTGGCTAACCAAGTCATATTGGATTTTTGGTGTGGTAGTTGTAGGTGCAGTATGTCCTTTCAAGACATATTTCTGAGTTCAGGTTGTTACATTGACAGATTCATGATCATGCCGATCTCGAATGGTGATGACATTGACTTGATGATTTTCAGCTGATATGTGGTTGATGGTGTTGTTGTAGATGTGATTAATACGAGCTCCGCGTGTATCATCCGAAGTTGATGCTCTATCTTTGTTGTAATTAGGGAGAGGATTTTTGAAGGCTTCGTGATCACCATTTGTTTTGAGACCATCCACCATTAAGTCACCTCGATCAATCATGTCCTGTACTATGTGTTTCAATCTCATGCACTCATTTGTTCGATGACCCTTGTTGCGATGGAAATCACAATAGTGTGAATCATTCCACCAACGTGGTTTGATTAGGGGTTCATAGTTGCTAATTGGAGGCAAAGAAAGAATCTTGTTTGCCAAAAGTTCTCTGAATGCGGATTCTAATGATTGTCCCAGTGGTGTGAAGATACGCTTTTGGAAATTGTTCATGTTGTTGCGTGAATTGTTGTTAGGTCCTGGATTCATGTTTTTGCTTTGAGTATCGTTGGTGTTGTTTGTGTTGAGTTGTCCTTGATCAGTGTTTGGTGTATATGTGTTAGCATTTGGATTAGCATTTTTAAGATTTTTCGTGTTTTGAGGATTTCCAGATAATGCAAGCACTGGTTGTTTAGATTTGGGATCATGTGTTTCATTGTTGCCTTCATTTTTGTTTCGAGTCCAAAATCGAGATTTGTCAAGGTGGGTGTTGTTCTGGTTATTGTAGTTTGATGAGTTTGTTCCTTCCTTGTAGAATTTGAGTGTTCCCTTTTTGACACAGGCTTCCTCTACTTGAATGCCATTTTCAATCAATTTAGCGAAAGATGGTATGCATTGAAGTTTTAGTCTGTAACTCATTTCACTATTCAAGTTATCGATGAAGATTTCCATTTTCTCCTTTTCGAAAATATCTCGAGGATATCTGGAGACCATGCGTCGCCAGCATTGAAGGAATACCATGAATGTTTCGTTGTTCTTTTGCTTGGTGTTGCAAACATCTAGCATGGTTATGGCATGTTGGATGTTGTAGGAATAGTGGGTTATGAATTTGTTAACCAACTCATCAAATGATTTCATAGGTGGTGTAATTTTGGATAACCATTCCATGGTTTGCCCTCCCAAGCTTCTAGGGAATAACCTCATCAAATAGGTGTCATCATGAGCAAATTCAAGGCTCAGTGTGCAAAATTCCTGAACATGATCTCGGGGATCACTTTTCCCATCATATTTATCAAATTTGGGAACGTCTGAGTTTGGAGGAAAAGGCACCATATTTAATCTTCTGTCAAATGGATAAGGACAGATTTCGTTTAAAGAGTACCGTACTGTTGTCCCTTGTTGCATATCCTGTATTTGCCTTTGCAACATTTGCATTTGTTGAGTAAGAGCAACCAAAGGTGCATTATCTTGCCGAGGGAAGAGTTCTTCCCTTGTATTTGTTCTTAGCTGAAAAGGTGTGGTGAATGGTATGTTTTGCTCTGGTGTTTCTAGCTCAAGTATACGCATTTCTGGTATGCATTGTTCTGGAATGTGTTGTTCAGGTATATGTTGTTCAAAGTTATGGGTTTCTTCTTCTCTTTGTTGTTCTTGATATGCATATTGTCGAGATCCACTTTTAAAGATGTTTGGGTCTAAATCTTCGGGAAGTTTAACGCCTTTACTTGTAAGCATGAGCAGATATTTTTCTTTGTCATTTTCCATGAGCTTTTCTACAAGCTTTTGGAATGAAGGGTTTTCTTGACATTCCTGAAGAAGTGCTTCAGTAATTTCTGGTTCTTCTATGGGTGGAACTTCAAAAGGATTTGATAATCTGCGATTCATACTTGACTCTGCATGTGTCTCGCTTTGTTGGTTATTTTGAGAGCGAGTAACAGACATTTTAGTAGAAACTCTCAGTGATGAAAGGGACAAAAGCCTCGTTGATATGTTGTTCGGGGGTGGGTGGCTCTGGTCGAGATGCGTTATACGTGATGCACTCGTTGGGCAAGAATGTTGGATTGATCTTTCTGCTATGGTTTATGGTTTGATTAAAAACAGACTTTTGACAGTATGCTCTTGTCTTCAAAGGTTCTTTGTCAAATTCGCTAGATTTGTTTTGGATATAACGTTTGACATGATGAAGGAATACCCGATGGGATTTGAAGAGTTGACAATTGATGTATAAAAACTTATTTCTCTTGATGAATTTGGAAAAACTAGGTTGTTGTTTCTTCAACATGATGTTACGATAAAGGTTCTTTCTTCTCAGAATAAGGGGATTAGTCATGCATGAGTGATCAATGGTTTCCTTTGATTGGTTTGGATTCAGTTGATTCTTGTTTTTGAAAAGTTCAAATCTTACTCTATCAAAATGAAGGTTTAGATGCCCCTTCACGACAAAGTGTGTCAAATGATATGGATAAAAGCCTCCTGATCTGGAACCTTGATTTGACAATTTGAAAGTTTTTAAACAAGTGTTTTTGAGATAAAAATTCGTAAGATGGTAAAGGATTCTATTGATACTGATGATAAAATTTCTGGATTATGATAGGAGAGACATCCTTTATGGCGTGATTCA
The DNA here is from genome assembly GCF_030272615.1 of Cryptomeria japonica. NCBI lineage: Eukaryota > Viridiplantae > Streptophyta > Pinopsida > Cupressales > Cupressaceae > Cryptomeria > Cryptomeria japonica. The sequence goes on along the minus strand of NC_081415.1, from coordinate 160,116,130 downwards.
TTTTGGATTTGGACAACGTTTGTTTTGACATGAATTTAGCTTGAGAAATAGTTTTAATGGTTTGTTTGTCACTCTGTTTTAATAAAAGATGATGTTGATGGAAAAAGGCCGTAAAAAATATTTTTGAAAATTTTAAAATTTTTTCCGGTTTTGCTCTCTGTTTTTCTGTTTTGGATCACGCACTAGAACAGAGTCTACATGCGCTACTGAAATTCCTCTATGTGCTAAAATAATAACCACACGCGCTAGGATGCCCCCAGACACGTGCTAAAGTTTTTGGACTGTTAAAATTGTTTTTCTAGCTATTGAAAAAGCTATGTGTTATCCTGGGTCTGTCACATGCTAACTGTTGGACTTTATGCGCTAATTTTTGGTTTCCATGCGCTAAGCTGTTGCTTCCACGTGCTAGACTGTTGTTTTGATGCGCTAAAACGTTTCAACACTGATTTGTCTTAGAATAAAACGCTACTGTGTGCAACCGACGCGCTAACTTGCAGTTTGGATGCGCTAACAGAAGTACTCCACGCGCTAAGAGGTTGCTCTTATGCGCTAAACTGCCCTGATTGTTCCTTTGGTTGATTTTCGTGAATTTTGAATTTTTGCTGTTTATTTTTCAAATTTGATGGATGATTTTTTGAAGTAATAAATGCAAACACGACATAAAAAGTACAACCATTTTGCCTAATCTAACAAAAAGTGTATGTTCTGCGAGGATGTGTTCAAATCTCCAATGTTTTAACAGGTTTGGATACAAATAATACACTTCAGAAAGACTCTTTAGTCAAGGGTCATAAATAACATCATAGTTCACTAGTCTCGATACTCCGTCAGCTCAAACAGCCGTGTCACCCCCTAGAGGGTGCCCGTTTTTTTGCCTTTCGCCAGAAATTAACTCAAAGTGAATCGCTTCACAGTTGAGTAGGTATCTTGGGAGATATATGGTGAGTAATCTTGGGGGCGGATTCTTCCCCACCCTTGCACTATGATGTTATAAATATTTGGTTACTGACTCAGTTCAAAGTTTCTATTTCTATGGTTCGTAATTAGGCTTCCCGTTCGGCCGTCAATGATAAACTCCCTCAGGAGGCTTCCCAACCTTTAGAACAAAGGCTTTACGTATCTCAAGGATATTGGGGGAAGGCTAATCGCTACGCACAACTGTTGAAAAGGAATTTCGTCACTTTCCACATTTGATTATAGTGGGTTGGAATTCTTGGCGTCAAAGTCGTTCCCCACTTAGGTCGTTCCCTTCACACCGGCCATAAACGACTTTAAGAGTTGATTCCAACTCCTCAAGAAGGCAGGCCTGCTAAAGGTTGTAAATGCTTGAAGTACAGAAAGCTGTAAGAGTGGTCTGGATTTTCAATCACCCAGTTAAGGGGAGAGCATATTCCTTCCACTTTCGAGACAAAGCAATCAAGTTGTTCTTTTTATCCTTCAAGACAATGATTTGCTAGCTTCTATTTGGAGATGTTGCTCCAACAAGCATGATGTTCTTTTTAATCTTTCATAACAAAGTGTGTATTTCCAAAACTTTTGTAAAACAAGCCTGGTCAACAAAGTAAATCGTGATGTTTGGTCAACAAAATTAAAGTCGATAGGGGAAAACTTTCCCTCTTTGCCTTGCACAAAATGAAGATGAGGTTTTTTTTTTACTTTGCCAAATGAAGTGAATCCTTTTAAACACCAAAGGATGGTGAGGTTCATTTTAAATCCCTTTGTTTGCAAAACTGAAAATTTCTACTTGTTCCTTTTAAAGCCCAAAATGAAAATTTTTCCCTCCTAGGAAAAGCGTGAAAAAAATTGTTTTTGTGGTTCGTTTTATAGCCCAAATAAGGTGAGTTCAATTTTATTTAACTAGAAGTAAAAAGACTTTAAATTTTAACTGACTTGAACAAGCTAGTAAAATTTAAACAATTTATAGTTCTAAAAAAAAAAAGAACACTAAGCTCCTCCCTGCAATAAAATGTCAGAAATCCTGCAAAATACCACCACAGTAGTTAGAAAAACAGAGGATTTTGTGGACTTCAACAAGTCTAAAATTTAATTTTTGGTTACAATTTTTGTTTTGTTTTTGTCTTCGACGCACTACATAACAGACTTTATGCGCTACAATATACCCTTGATGCACTAAAATTAAGTATCAACGCACTACACTGTTTGCTGAACGCGCTACGCTGTACGCCGAAAGCACTACTCTGGTTCTCTTTCGAAAATCAGTGGTTTGATGCGCTAATTTATGCACGACACGCGCTAGATGATGGACTCCAAGTGCTAAACAATCGACCAGATGCGCTATGTTGTTTACTGGATGCGCTACTCTATGCGATGAAGGCGCTGCTTTGGTTTTCTTCCACGCTGAGACCTACAGGAAAATATTAGAGGGAGTCATGCGCTGAGGAAAGGTTTTCACGCGCTGGATTATGGACTCGACGCGCTAAACAGTGAACTGGATGCACTAAGATGTTAATCGGATGCGCTAAACAGTGAACTGAACGCGCTAATTCATTTTTCCCGCGTGCCTGCAAAAGTAGTTAGTTTCAAAAACCAATTTGATATTTGGGGTCGGGCCCCACGGTGGGCGCCGGAAATGTATGCGAGAAAAGTGGGCTGATAAAACTCAATATGTGAAAATATTGTTAAATACTATTCCACACACACACAGAGGACTTCTTGGTGCAAGCTATGGAGTAACGAAGTATTACTCAGCTTCCCAAGGTGGGTCCCATGGTTCTCTATCTTACAATGTCCCTCAAACCAATGTTTTTGCTCTCAGATTACTGAACAAAATGGTTTAAGGATGGCAAATGCAAGAACGAGGGATGTTTTGATAGATTTTAGAATGAAAGGTATTCTAAGCTATGTATGATTCTAGAAATGCAATAAACTAGATGATAAGATGATAAGGTTAGTATGAATACTATCCTAACATGTTATATTTATTCTATGATTGAGCTAAATGATGAAGAAAATATTCTAAACATGCATATTTAGACTAATTTCTATTCTAAAGAGAGGCTAAATGATGAGCATAAAAATGATATGAAAGCTTGAATGTATTTGAGCATAAGTGTAATACTACAAATTTTTGAGGATGATAAAATGGAGGAATGAGAGCTCTATTTATAGCACAAATAAGGCAATGGATGGTCAGGATTAAAAGATTTAATCAAGGGTTGAGTTTGAAAGTTGGAGATCCATGTTTGCAATTTGCACCAATGAAATGGTGACAAATGTCAACATAGGGTTGGGTTGAGAGAAGGGGTTGGAGGCATTAAATGCCTGAGAAGACCTCATGGTTATCTAGAGAGTAAGGGTCAAGCTTAAGTTAGGCTTACCCATTGGATTAAGAGTTAATCCCAAGATAAACCCTTGTGCAAATGATTAAGAGATAATCATGGTCAAAGCATTAAAGGCCTGATGAGACCCTTGGGTTGGGTGAAGGTTGAGTTAAAACAAATTCTTTAACCATGTAAGAGGGTTTGAGTTAACCATTAATGGTTATTGAAGACTTTGGGGGATTAAGTGGTTGAAGTTTGGAAGCCTTTAATGGCTATCAAAGACTTTGAGGAATTAAGTGGTTGAAGACCTGAAGCCTTTAATGGTTATCAAAGACTTTGAGGTTTGAGAAGTGACTTCCCTTTGCTTAGGGATGTGACAAAGTTTAGAATGATGGGTTAGGTTAATTAGAAGCGAATAGAAGATTCTAGAAGGGATTAGAAAGGGGTTTAGGATTTTGCAAGTGGATGGAGGGATAATAGGATTTAATTGAAATAATTTAATTCAATTTGGTTGCAATTTGGAGAAATTAAATAAATTAGATTTATTCAATTTAGGATAACTATTTAATTAAATTTGAATTTAATTAAAAGTGGATAGGGGGGGATTTAATTGAATAAAATGATTTATTCATTAAATGGGTATAGTGAATTTAATTTAAATAAATTGAGTAATTTACTTAATTAAATAGAGGAATGTGGGTAATTTAATTAAATTGGATTTAATTAAATAGAGAAATGAACATAAAATATTCATTTAGGAATATGGTCATTTTTATACGTCTACACCTCCCAATCCCCCATCCACTTTTGATTATGAAGTTGCATGTACGTGGAACCTCCCGCACTCTTTTGTATCATTTGATAAATCTAAATGCATATGTAGGTTGAATACCAAATGGATGCAACCTTACCAGGGTTACATCAAGCTCAACTTCGATGGTACTGCAAGACTTGGTATGACAACTGGGGATGGAGTTTTAAGATCTCCTACTAGGGAGCTAGTTGCAACTTATGCTAGTAATTTGAACGACTATTCAAGCAATCAAGCTAAAGCTATGGCACTGGCCTAGGGCCTTCATATTGCACTCTCTATTGGTGTTTAAGTTATTGCTATAGAAGAGGATTCCAAACTAGTAATTGATGTTATTAAAGGGATAAATAGAATCAATTGGTCGATTGACAACATCATCATAGATATTTTTAGTCTTATATATGCCTTTGATTCCTTTTTATTAAACCATATCTATGGAGAAGTTAACAGGGTAGCAAATCCTATGACAACTCTTGGACTCCATGGACAGTGTCTGAGATATTGGAGAAACTGCAACTCCTTGCCTCCCAGTATCAGACTCCTTATTGAAGGAGAGCTTAGTAATGCAATTTCCAATGAACACAAACCTCATTGACTCTTTCCCCCTCTCCCTTCAAATTGGCAGAGAGTGTTGGAGAAGGGAAATTTCAAATTCAAAAGGGTATATCTTCTTGCCTAATGGCACCAACGGTTATCTTAAATGGAATACTCATCCTATTATCATTATATGGCATTGCCTCTTGTATCTCATGATGATTCAATCCACTCGTGTGATGAATTATGCGGTTCATATGGAAGACTGTGCGTCCGGAGGGCAAGTTGGGGATTTTTTGGCATGTGGTAGCATTGTTAATGATGTTTTTTCATGCTTTGACTTCAAGGCGACGCTTATTATTTTTAATGTCTCTTCAAAAGGTTGGGGCTATACTTCGCACGCTTCTCTTTGTCCGAAGAATTATTGTGGAAATTATTTCACAGAAGGCTTGCATGACATCCCAATCTTTTATGGTAAGAAAAGTTTTATGTTTACAAGGCATTGTTTCACTACTACTGTGCCTATGTCTAGAGCTAAGGAATTTTTTTTAAGCATCTGAGCTAGTTAGTCTACTATGGGAGGGGATAGAGTTTGCTATGAGCCGAATAATCCAGAGCATTTCAAGAAGGATGTTGAGGTCTGGAATTACTGTATTGAGGGCAGGGTGGTGGAATTCATGGAATGTCTCAAAGGCCATGATAAACAACTTTCTATATAGTTTGTGACCTCATGGAACAACATACAAGTTAATGTAGGCGAAATCTCTTTCGAGGTCACAAAGGAAGTCATTACTCAGGCCACTAGGCTATCCCTAGAAGGGAGAAGATGGAAACACAACAGCCATACCACCAACAGTGAAGGGCTTACCATTTTTTTTTTAGAGGAAAAAAGACTCTGGTTAAACTTCAAGGTGGGTTTGCCAGAGAGGAGCTCAAGTATCCCTGGGATATGGTATGTCTCTTAATCATGAAATATTTTACATTGGAGGGATGTCATATGGTTTTTTATTATTATCACTTGCCTTTGTTGAACCATTTTAGGAATTACGACTTGCTTTGTTTGCCCTTCTACCTACTCCATTATGTAGAGAGTTCTATTAAGGATGCCCTTGACCCCAAGAATGAAGGAAAACCTCTAGTTCCCCTCTACCAAGGCTTAATTTATAAGCTTTGAGATTATCATTTGGTCCTCTATGCCCCCAGAAACATTATGCTTGTTCAACCCCCTTTTCCCACCTCTCACCCTTTGGCGACGTATGCTAGTGGATTCACTCCATCTATGTTATTTTATCTCTCTAACTAGGCATTCACTTTCCCTGCGATGCCTTCCTCCTTTGTTACTATTGCTGTGTTAAGCACTCCCACTTGTTCCCCCCCTCCTTTGGGCTTGATAAGTGGTCCTTTGGCTCCAAAGGAAAAAGGCAAAATTGAGAAACACAAATAAATTATCATTGATAATTCTAGTTTTGAAGAGTCAAAAGAGGGAGACCCTATTGATGACACAATTGGAAGATGTAGGTCCCATAGGCTGGCTTCTGAGGGCTCCACTGAAAAGAAATGTGAAACCCGCACAAATGCTGATATTGAGGAAGACCTTGATGAGGGTGACAGGGATGAAATTGAAAAAGATTCCATGAGGGAATAGACTGTTAATGCTAGCATGAATATTGCTGACTTGGAGGACCCCGATCCCTCTTTGGGACCCGATGTTTCACAACCTACTAAGACCCAGGAGAAAGTGGCCTTTGACAATATCATTGATGGGATGGAGCCTGTTATTACAATGACCCTTGAGTTGGAAGCCTAGAAAGATGATGAGGTTGTCTTGGAAGGCGCAAGTAAAGAAAGGAAGACTGACAAAAACAAGAAGAAAAAGAAAAAGGACAAGGATAGGGATTTTATGAAGGATGAGAACATCGAACCCATGGAACCTAATGTGGGTGAGTTGTAGACCCTTAATAGTAATTTGACAAACCACATTGACAGCCTGGGGTTGGATGGCGAAATTCAGAGGCTGAAGGAGGAAATCCGGGCAATTAACAACAGGTTGGATGCGAGAGATAAACAACTGGTCAACATCAACAAGTACTGCATTCGAGTTCTGCACAATTCAGTGCCGACACTCTCTCTTCTCCGCAATATAACTGCTAAAGATGAAGCTAATAAACAAGCTGTTAGGAAGCTTTACAAGTTCCTCTTTGAAGACTGAGAACGATAATAGATATGATGAGGGCTTGTAAAACGACTCCTTAGATCTTAGCACTGGTTTTTTGGTACTCGGGGTATGCCCTTGCTGTTTATTTTCTTCTAAACTCTCATTTGTTTATTTCCTACTAAACTCTTGTTTGATTTAACTGTTGTTTTTTGATGCTATTGATTTGCTGTGGATAGTCCATGACTATGTTAAAAGGTTGGCACCCTAACTAACGCTACTTTTTAATAAAAAATATACCCATTGCACACCTTAATATGAATACTACATACATTTTATATCAATTTCTATATAATTTAAAAATTAACTATAAAAAAATTATCCACCCCTAACCCGAGAAAAAAAAAAAGTTTCTGAAAATTTTTATAAACATCCCATTGAATCTATACATCCAATTGCTAGTTTATAACACTCTTTTAACCTCTAGGACCATTTTAAGTATCTTACTTTTTAAGTGGGGTTTTAAATATCCTACTTTTTAAAATCTGATGAGGCTGAGTTCCCTGAGTTTTACGCATCCTCTACGCGGATTCCAGGACACGTTGAGCATATCCTCCAACGTCAACTTTACTCTTAATTACATCCAATCTTATTATAAAAACCGCACAAAAATATAACCCATAAATATGCTTCACTACTCTCATTCATTCAGTGCTTCAATAAGTTGCGATCAAGCCTAAGCTTTTGCCAAGGTATGTACGTTTATGCTTGTTAAATGGTGCAGCAAGCAACATTCTGGATTTTCTCTTTTGCTGTAATGCTTTAATTAATATTTGGCATGCATTATTCGCCATGCCTGAAAACGTCCATCGTTTTACCTTTTCTGTTATTGTAGTGAATATCAGAAACATTCAGAACATGCTATTGACTGTAAATCTGTCAAAAATCTGTTGTATTTCAATTACAACTTATTGCCCCTTTTTAGCATCAAAATCTTGTTTTCAGCTGTTTTTATGCTGTATTACAGTGAAGTTTCTTTCTTTTAGTCAAATCTGCTCTATTGTATACTCATTTTTAGTAAATCTGCCAATGGGGTAATTAATTCTTGTTGACTCTGCATATGAAGTTTAAATTCGGTAAAATCTGCTTCGTTAGACTTGAAACTATAAAATCTGCTATGTTCTAGTTAAGTTCGGTAACACATGCCATACTACTTTTGCTTATTGTTGAATCTTACATAGATTTTAAAGATCTATGCAATACTACTTTTGCTTATTGTTGAATCTTACATAGATTTTAAAGATCTGATGCTTTTTTGTCTCTTTTAGCCTACTGCCCTTTTTTTAAAAACAGTTTTTCGTTTTTTAGACCGTTTTTTATGCTGTTAACGTAGCGTGTTGAGTTGATCGGCTCAGAGAAGGGTCGAAAGATAAGGTAACTTGTAGGGTTGCAGTTTTATGTTTTTTCTTGTTAAATATGCCATATTACACTTGATTTTGACTAATTCTGTTACATGATGTATAATTTATTTTGAATCTGCTATATGATTCATAATTAACTTTAAATCTACTATATTATATTTGGGAGAGATCTGCTAGATCTTCCGTAGATTTGGTTTGCCGCCATTTTTAAGCCATATCTACTCTCTGTTCACTGTGATGTTTTTGGTTCTGGTTAAGCAGGTTATATAATGCCTCATTTTTTGGTTACGTATGCCATAACTCTACTTAGTCATACTCAATTCTGGTTAAATCTGCTAAAGTCATACTCAATTCTGGTTAAATCTGCTAGAATTATATTTATTTTTATATTGGGTTAAATTAAAATATGCAATATTGCTTTCAATTTTGGTCGACTCTGCTATATTAAACTAACTTATGGTAAAATCAACCATTTGAAAGTTATATTTTATTATTTGGTTATATTGGCTTATATTTTACACGATTTTGGCTATATCTGCTATATTACACTTAGGCATAGATCTGGAAATCTTCTTCTGATTATGTTTACTGCTTTTTCTGTTTTTGTTTTGACCCTCTCCATTTTTTATATATACGGTAGCGAAAAAGTGAACTTCAGGAAACATCGGGAATCTGCCCGTGTCCGGGGGAAATTGAGTATTTACAAAAAGTTCATCTCTGTGCTTGATCAAAAAAGACCATGAGAACCGGTCAAGAACACCTAATAATATTACTATTTTTTGGTGAAAAGTGAAAACACATATCAAATCCTAATTGCTTTGATATGGTGTTTGTTTACAAAAAGGGACTTCAAGTAGATTGCTATTCATCCTCCTACATCTTGATGCCCTGTGAACTGTATGTGCCATTGGAGCACTTGACACTAGCCAGTGTGCCTCTGCAGAAATTTGATGGCTTTGTCAGCCTTAGCCACGTTAGGTGAGAGAGTTTGAATGGTGTGTATAGCTCCATAACAGTAGTTGTTGGGGTGTAGTTGGCCCAATGCTTTTCCCATATATAAGATCTCCCCAGCACTGTGGTCAGCTTCTTGTTTCCAGTTATGCTAAAGATATTTGACACAAAAAGTGGAGGATATGTTAGAGTTTACTCAATGTTGGACTACTGCCTCCATGAAGTCCCAGCCTAGAACCTCCTTGATAGTGTCTAATGCTGCTACCCTGAAAAAGGTGTTTCTCATCCTAATGTCTGTGATTCTGCCCAGAAATGCCATTTATCTTAGCTCATCCTATCAAAATGATGTAGGGTTCCATTTGTGTTCAATTCTGAACTGCATAAATTGGCAGTTGGGAAGATTGACAGGAATAGGGGTCTGTAGGAAATGACCACCAAGCGTTATTAGATGTACCTGCCCTCCATGTGCCAATGCATGTGAAATGACTACATCCCATTCTGAATCATTACTATTAAGCACGGAGTGTCAGTTATAAGTTTGTGTGGGAAAAACATCCTACATGTTGGCAAGTCCTTGCTTACAATTCACTCTGCTTTCAGTGATTGTATGATCCCCACAATCTAGGCCCTGATTTGATACATAGTCTGGCACTCCATTGACCTCTTGATAACAGTGCTTGGTTTGATTTTCTAGTTTGATGACATCTTGTCTTTTATGCATAGGATGATGGCCACAGAATCCCCTTCGATGATCACTGAATCAATTTTGCATGACTGAACTAGTTGGTGACCAAAGAAGAGAGCTTCAACTTCAGCGTTATTATTGGTCCTAGGTGTGAGCTTTTTGGATGCAGCATTTATCAATTCTTCTTTTGAATCCCTAATCACACACCCAGCCCCCAAGAGCCCTGGATTGCCCCTAGAGGTGCATCAACTTTCATCTTGAACATACCAGTAGGTGTGAAATCCAACTAATATGATCCCTTTTAGAGGGTGTGCAATGTGTAGATCCCATTAATAGAATTTTTTGTTGTGCTTTATTGCTATTGAAATGGAGACTTTATAGGTGACAGTTTTATGATTATCCCAGGGAATGTCTTAGGCCATCCTGCCTTACCTCAGTGGGACACGTAGGGTGAGTTGGCCAGGGATTGGACCCACTTCAATCTGATTAGCACTCCTTACTCGCTAGTTGATTTGACCTAATAGATATTTTCCAATTTAGGATAAATATTAGGAAAGTGCTGAAAACACATGTGAGGGTGTATTTGGGTTCAGTATATCAGACAATATATCCAGTTTAGTTCACAATGATAAGTTCAACTACCAGCCCATGGAAATGAAACCTTGATCAAGGGTTTTAGATTTGTTCTGCATTGCTTGGCACAAGCCTGTTGGGCATTGTTCTGGTGTATTTATGACCATACCGTTTTCTTGAATTTATTTTTGGCTTGACCGTTCATTCTTTGGTTTTATGTACTGTTAATAGTTAATACTCATTCAAGCTCCAGAGCTGCAGTCAATCTTATTAAATTTGCCATGTTCTGCTTAATATTTGTTGAATCTGCTATTTCATACACAATTTTGGTTAAATCTGTTATATTCTACCTTTTTTTCTCAAAACTGATAAAGTTCCCCTCACTGGTTGTCCTCCATATTAGCTGTGATGACTTAGGGGTATCCTTTCCTTCAAAGTTCAAACTCAAAGTGACCTGAGACTTGCATCCAGCCTCAGTTTCCTGCTGAATGCCGCACCTAGTGTTGGATGCAATATTTTACCATATTTAGACTGTGACTACGTGGGTTTGAAGTCAGGGTTCTGTTATGAAAGCCTCTAAGATTTATCACTAAAGCTCATCCCACTTTGACCATATCGCACTTAATTTTGGTTGTCTGTTAATAAATAGTTTGGCTAAATCTACTTTCTACTTTATTATACTAAATTTCAGTTTGCAGCTTTACATTTCTTGTTAATTCTGCAGTAAATGATTTAATTTCACACTATAAGTTCTTTTGTGGTTAAATTTCTTTCAGAGTTTAACACATCTTGTGCTTTAGCATTCCAATATATATTGACAGATCAGCTTCTTTTTTATTTTGGGCAAGATTTGTTACCTCGTAGATGAATTCCATTTGCATGTTTTGCGGTTGCATCTGCTGTTTCACTTTTCTGTTTCAATATGTTATGTTATTCTTAAGTTCCAAATTGGAATTCTAAGTTTTAAAGATATGTGGCTTGGTTATTTTTTGATTATCTTATTAGGCTTCAATTATCACAGTTCCGATGCCTTGTTTGGTTATGTATCTGCCTGAATTTTATTTACCTTCAAGGCCTGAATTTTTGATGTTCATTTCAGCTTTCACAAAATTCTCTGTTCATTAGTCCAATAAACAAAAGAAAATAAGTATGTTACATTCAGAGTAGAGCCCATGTATATCTTGATAATGGACACTCCTGAGCTCTCAGCTAAAGAGAGCCAATCTTTGACATTATTTAACCTTTCTTTTGTTGGACAGTCTGCTTCAAATTTGAGTTTTATATGTTTTCATTAATGTTTTTCTAGGTGTGGAATCATTTAGAAACTAATGATGATTTTTTTTCTAAGCTATGTTTAATCGAGAGATCCTCAATGTCCCATTTATTGGGTCAGCAAAGGTGAGAGTGTTGTACTGTTATCATTAGGAAGCCTGTGGTGAAGGTGTAATCCTTAGGCCACTGATTTTACTCGGTCTTCAGCCATTTGTTTCTAACACTTGCAGGAGAACTTCTCTGCACTCAAGCTTTGAAATCAAGCATACTAATAAGCATGCATTGTCTGAGCCATGAGCCTCAGCTTGAATGAAAAGAAATCTCAATTTGAGGACCGACTATCTATAGAAAGAATTGGAACCCATTATCCTTGTGATCTTTAGACCTTTGACAACAGCTGCAAGCTGAGTGAGATTATTTGATCCTAAAACTGAGAGCTTCTGGGATGTTATGTTCTACACTTGACAGGATTTACAGTGGTGCCTCTTGCACCATCAATACCTGGTTCTCCTGATGGTCACTAGTCAAAAAAGAGATTTTTTTTGATATCTACGAAATCAGTCCTCTTTTTTAGCTTTTGTTTGGCACTTACAATGTGGGGCACCTTATTGCACTGTGGGGATGAGATTGCGGGCCTTCTTATGATTTTGCAGGGATAAGGTTGCGGGTCCACTCAACCTCAGTGACATTGTGTTCAAGTTATATGTTGCCTTATTGCAGGGTTGGTATTGGAATGGGACTTTTTCAAACTTTGTTGATTGAAACTCTACCTTCTGCACCAGATATTCAAATCTGTCTCAGGGCCACCATCTTTGTTAGAAAATAGCTTCATTCCTGGCTCAAAGCAACATGGAAATTATGGTTATCTTTAGCTAGAACTATGGAAAATGAACCTTTAATTCAGTGACATCATGACATCGTTGATTTTAGGTTTCACATTTATAAAATACAAAATTAATATATATTTTCTTTGTCCTTTTCTAATTTAACCTTTCTAGGCATCATAGTGGTCATAGAAGATTTTGTTGCTTATATGTGCACTTGTAGAGGCCACTATTTTTTGTCAAAAGTTTTAAATTTTAATGTTTGTGCATTTTAAATTAGTTTGCAACTTTATTCTCTTAATTTTGTTTAGAAGTTTCAATGCGTATAACATTCATATATGCTTCAGTATAACTACACTGATGTTATATTTTGATTCAATTTACATAGGGACATTGTCAAGCTTTTGTTTGTTTGTAAGGGACAATCACTAGTCTAGAGAACTTAGGTGGTGCTTTCTTTTAGAAGTAATTGTCTGAATCCTGCTTATTTGTGCACTTGGTTAAATAGGCCGATCTGAAAATTAATAAATATGATTTTACTGCCCCACTATTTTCCAGTTGACAGTTTATGGGTGACACATATCTTAAGTTGTCAATAGCGTCAGACACTGTATCTGGTAGGTTGAATTTTGTTATTCTTGGTATCACAAATTGGGTTTATATACTATATAGTGACAAAAAGATGTGTTCTTGGCCCTTTCAATAAGGGCACTGATATTATTTTCAAAGTTACAATAGGATCCTCTTCCACATAAGGATGTAGTCCGTGGGGAAGATGGTATTGTTTCATGAACTACATTGATATGCATAATAATTCTTTTTTGAGAAACTTCAAATTTAAGCTTGTCTTGAATTACACTATGCTGATAACATGGTAATAGACTGTTTTGAATTTGAATGCTTTAATTTTCCCCTCTTCTGATTGTAAACTTCAGTTTTTCCTTCTTTATACAGTTAATTTATCATCCTACTGTTTTGTTTTCCAGATTTAATAAAATGTTTGGTAGACATGAGGAGGTTGAGGTCCCAGGGGAAATTGTCAAGATTTATTGTGAAGCTAACCCAGAATACTACTTAACTGCAAGAGAATACGATGATGTGGGGCTTGCACCTCGTGATGAATCCAATCCTCATCAGGTAATGTATCTTGTCATTGCAAGCTTTCCAGGTAGTCTATTTTTGTTATTCTGTGCAAGTACTTTGTACAAGTCTTATGACAAATTGATCGAGGAATTTAATTAAACAAGCATTTAGTTCCATTAACTTTAAAACTTTTGTTGATCTTTGTAGCAATGGATCATGGATGTAACGTGGGGTACAAAGGTGAGGGATGAAGCTGGTTTTCCAGCGTTTGCCCTTGTAAACAAGGCTACTCGTCAGGCTTTGAGGCATGGCATTGAAGATAATGAAAAGGTACACATTATGAATTGTGAATGACTTTAAAGAATTATGTTTACTACTCAAATGAGTCATTTACACTTAGATGTTCAGTGCCACAAAAGTTAAGCATCCTTGAATGCATCTGGCTTTATATTAAATTCATCTTTGAATGTTTCTGGCTTTATATAAAATACTGGTTAGTCCTCAAATCTTTTTTGTAGTTCAGCTTGTAGGTTTGGAAAATGGCATTGTTTATTGCTAACTGATGCAATTTGAGACTTGACTTCCCTAATTGATTGATATCATTTTCAAAGAATAGAAACTTTTCCAATTTCTAACTGACCCAATTGGCACCTTGATTTCTATGGTTGCATGTTGAATGGCAAGGTGCATCTAATTTCTGCTTTGGCATGCTAATTGTTTTTCACATTTTTGAACTAGGTTCACACATCTCCATATTCAAAGGAAGAAGTAAATGAAGCTCTTCTTTGGACTCAGAGTGATGATGTTGGCAATGGTTACAAATGTATACGTCCAGTGGATAACACAAACCTTAATTTGGATGCAAATCATGGTGATCAGGAAAGTGGAGGCATACGAGAAGGAACAGATCTTATTCTTTTTAAATGGAAAAAACATGAAAACCAAAAGTGGAAGATTGTGCCTATCTGTAAGTAAATCTTTAAAGGCAATAGGATTTTCTGGCGAAAATTCTTTGAAATTGAATGATTCTTTTTATGGCAGGCATGTATACCTACGATAACCACAGATGCAACTTCTCATTGATTTTTCTTTTTGCATTTTTGTTTCTACTAAAGTTTGATCTTTTAGATTCGCTGATTACTGTTTGAGCAGCTTTCTTGAGATCTGGGATGCTCCCTGCATTTCCTGAATGTAGGGAATGTGGGGAAGTGTCTTAATGTCCCCTAATACAAGACACATTCTGCTCCCAGATAAAGGATGTCTGGATGTGTCTGAGTACGTTTCCCACTTTAAACCAAGGGTATCACCGCTTTCCTTTTACGAAAATTTTAGTCATATTTTCTCGGTTCTACTGTTTACTGTGGAAACTTGGCATATATAATATGGTAACATCACCTGAAATCTAAGAGGTCTCTTCAGATGCCCTGGAAATACTTTTCTCGTTTTCATGCCCCTCTAACTTTAATATTTTGAAATATAGATTGATTATACTAGGATCACTAGATTCTTCCCTCATTTCAACTTAGTATGCATCAGGTTCAGTGAATTGTAGTATTTAGAAATATATCTATGCAATAATATGTTAATTGTCTTTATTTTTCATCTAAAAAGTATGTTTTGCTTGCGGTTTTGTAGTTAATTCAGTTACTCAAGATGAAGGATATCAAGTAGCAGGTGCAAGATATGGTGAAGATAAGTATGGTGGTGCACCGTATGGAGAAGAGAAGCATGCCACAAACTATGGTGGGGCACCATATGGAGAAGAAAAGTATGGAACTGGTGTCTCAAATTATGGTGATTCGACATATGGAGAAGAGAAGTATGGAACTGGTGTCTCAAATTATGGTGATTCAACATATGGAGAAGATAAGTATGGAGGTGCACCATATGAAGAAGAAAAATATGGAACTGGCGTCACAAACTATGGAGGTGCTGCCTATGAAGAGGGTCCAGCACATGTTGTAAAAACACATCATCAGAATGATTTCCCAGAAGCTACAGATTATCAAGAAGATCCAGCTTATGTTTTACACACACATCATGATGACGATTTCCCAGAGCACATCCCTCAAGGCCAAGTTGTGAGGATTTACTGTGAACAAAGTCCTGATCATTTCATGACTCTTCGTAATGGTGAAGTTGTTCTTACACTGGGTGATGCAGATGACATTTCCCAGGTACCCAATGTTTTTAACATTTGTAAACTATTAGCATGCAGGTACTTGCATCTTCATTTTTTGAACTGGCGTTCAGCATGTGAACTGTGTTTTTGCATGTAAGCTCACTTTACATTCCTTGACTCACAGCACTGGATCAAGGTTGATGAATGGGGGAATCAAATAAAGGACGAAGCAGGTTTCCCAGCCTTTGCATTGGTTAGCAAGGCAAATTTGAAGGCTTTAAAACATGGCAACCAAGAATGGGACAAAGTAAGTTGAAAACCTTAATTTTTATCATCGTCTTTTACCACTTTTAAGCCACCAAATACTATGGATTTATAATGCATTATATCTACTTTATAATTAGAATTTTCTTCCCTCTTAGAAGAATTCTGCTTATCTGAGTTAGATAGGAAAGCTATTTACTAGAAGCCAATAGAGCAATACATTAATGTAAGGGAATGTGCTTCACATTCCTAAGGTGTCCGACTTTGCCTTCAATTTTTCTTTTGGTTAAGGACCTACAAATACAAAAGTGGAGTTATATGCATGGAGAACACAAAGATCATTATGCCTCATAAATGTTAACTAGGAAGAGTTACCCTTTTCTTAAATCTGGTTACATCTCAAAGTCTGAGAATGTATCTTCTTGGGTGTAGGTTGATCTATCGTATTACAATGCAAATGATTCGGATGAATCTATTCTGTGGACACAAAGTGCAGATGTTGGACATGGATATCAGTGTATACGTCCTGTTGGTAACATTCATTTGAATCTAGATGCGAAGCTTGCTGATGGAAAGTATGGAAATATTGAAGATGGAAATGAGTTGATTCTGTTTGGGTGGAAGAAACAGAAGAACCAGAAATGGAAAATGCTTCCAGTTGATTGTAAGTAATCATTGAGATTTCAATGCCATTTCTTGCTCAAAGTATGGCATTTAGACCATCAAATATTTAGTATGTTAATGATCTAAGGGATTAATGTGTTCCGTTTTGGATGTCTTATTATTGGCAGAACTGGATGCGAGTGGAGAAGAACCAAGGGGAAAATGCTTCTGCTTCCTGTTGTTGTAAGTGGTCATTTAGATTTCAAATCCGTTTCTTGCTTAAGAAGTGTGGTATTTATACAATCAGGTCTTAGTATGTTGATGATCAAAGAAACTAGTGTGATCCACTTTGGATTTCTGATGTTTGGCAGCGTTGGAATGAGGGAGGGTATGTGACTATTGTGATATTGTAGATCACATTTTGTGTCTTTCTGTTATTGTTCAATGTTAAAAAAATAAGACAATTTCTTTCAGAGAGTGTCATGTATCAAGATTGTAATAAAAATTTAGCTTTGCTTATGTAAAGAGTATCAATCAACACAACATTTAGAGGTGTGTATGCGTGCAGGATGTAACCAAAAGTAGAAAGCAATTGACTTTTATGGAACTTATTTAAAAAATAAAATGCAGGTATAACACAGCTTTTGATACAATATATGACACAATAATAAACAAAACATATAAAACAATACCTGATTTAGTGGGGACGGAGGCAGCATCATACCTCTAGTTTTCACTAAAATTTGTTAGTGTTAAGTCTTACCAAATTTTTGATGCAAGTTTGTATCAGAGCTTCATGCGATTTAAAAAATTAAAAAATATGTGGCAATTACTTACGCTAATCAATTAAAATCTAGTTAATTTATGATGTGCAAATATAAACATCCTAATCAGAGATAATTCAAGAAATATGGCATCTTTCTCCACGACATACAAATACAACAAGATTGAAAAGAGAAAATCTAGAAAAGAATATAATCTAGACAATGCAAGAATTTTCTATCCAGAAGTCTCTCCATGTGTTCAAACCTATCTCTCTACTTGTATGCTCCTAATAGTAAGTCATCAATTTGGTAATTTGAGGATGATGCCTACTTCAATAAGTCCCATGAAGTAGTTGGTCAAAAGATTAATGATGTGAATTTTATATAAATGATATCAAGGACATAAACAATGCAGAGGTTAATTCAAATTGTACCCATGACAAACAAGACTCACCGTAGATATGATTTCAAGTTGCTTTAGGTTAGAAGACTACCTGAAACCAATGTTAGTCACCTTGGACGGATAGTACTATAAGACATTATTTTAGAAGGGTAAGGGATAAAGATACAGAAAAAATAGTGTGGAGAAGGGAGGAAAGGAAGCTTTCTTATCAGCTATTCAAACAATGTGGATGTTTGTTCAAAAGCGTCTTTTCTCTTTGATGAACTAGCTGATTACATTCCAGGCTTTCAAATAAGTTTTTGATTCGCACAAGGAAATTTCAAGTAACATTTATTAGGAATCTATCGTGTTGAGCAAAACATCATTTTGTAATAGCAATCTAAGAAGCTTTGACAAAAACTGTGATCAACAATCTTTGCACTATGCTCTAAGGCTACACCAAAAAATCCGACCCTTTGTATATGGCAACTTTGGGTATCTTTTGATAGGGTGAACATAGAAGAAGAAGAAGAAATTATTTTAACGTCCATGAGACTAAATATATGTTTTTTCAAAAGAAACAACGATGACCATGCTTGTAAAGACTTGTCACTTGTGATCTGGAGAAAAAGGGCAAGCTGCATTTGTACATACAAGTACATAGTTGCACTTTTTTAAGGGACATATTCAAAGTTAGGGGAGTCTTACCTAGGTCGAAATGACATCCAATTTAAGATTACAAGTAACTTTAATGTAACATTACCCATTGAAATTAACTTAGGGAAGAAAGAAAGTGGAGAATGAAGAGTGACTAAGAGGATCCTCTCTTAGAAGGAAAAATGTGTACTCAAAAAGAGATGAAGAAATGAAGAGCTAGATGTTGATGTTTACATTATTTTGGAAGAAGCACATAATAGTGGTTGTTGGAGAAGATAAAGCTATTTGTCAAGTCTTACATTATTTTGGAAGAAGCACAAAATAGTGGTTGTTGGAGAAGATAAAGCTGTTTGTCAAGTCATGGTTCTTTTTGGTTTGTATACCATCTTATCAATGTGCATGGTAACTGGTGACAATCATTGAGTAAATTATTTGAGTGTTAAATATTAAGATTGATATGTGTACAAATGAAGTAGAGGCTCCAAGATTGAGTGGTGCTAGGGTACAAATAACTAGATGAATGCTCTTTAACACAAACAATTTTTTTACAAAGGAAGCAAACATCATCTTACCATAGAAAAGAGATAGAAGACACATGACAAAAGATGTTGAAGGCATGGATTAGAGGACCCAAACGTGTCCTTGCATTAATTGCAGCTTGGCCAAACAAACTCTTTGAGGGGAAGATATAAATAGGTAGAATTTAAATCGCAAGGTGTCAAAATTCTTATCAAATTGTTCAACAAGACATTGTTTTACAAGAGACTCTCAGGGGTAGCTAATCAATCTCTTGAAAATTTAAACTACCAACTAAAAGATTCATGTAAAGTGTATCAAAAGTTTATGATGTTACATTGAATCTCAATTTTATCGCCTATTTGTTTAAATGCCATTACATTAAATCTAATAGGGTAGACACACTTGTTTTTTTGGGTAGAGCCACTCTTGTTAGCTTCGAAATAAAGCACTAGAGGCCTCTATAACAAAGATGAATTAGTGTTTCGTAACTCAAATGTAACATCAACAACAAAAAATGCAATTTCAAAAAAATGTCACCTAAAAAGATATCTATGTGCTCAAGATACATAGAAACTAAAGTGGATAAATAAAACAAGATGAATTAAAGGTGAAAGTGTTGTATAATATCAACATCAAATTGTGGAATCTTTTGAAACTAAATGTATTGTAAAAAAATATTTCTCAAAATGATGCATAAAAAACAATTCACTCGAGAAATTATCATAAAAAAATGGAGTGCTCTAGAGAGGTGCACAATGTTAGAATATGTGGGCATGTATGCCCAACAATATAATTGTGTGCCTATAGAGAGGTCACGTAGAAAGTGAGGTTATGCAAAAATTAAACATGTAGACCCAACAATTTAATTGTTAATGTAGAATTGCTAGCAAGAGAGTTTTATTTAGATGTGGTTGCCCCCTTCAATCTTTAATAAGATCGAAAGATGTTTTATTAAAAGAAATATTGGGATAACGAATGGATTCCAAGACATTTTAAGATGCAAGGTTTCATGCATTAGAAAAGTTCCCTTATACATTATTTTTGTATTTATCTAAATGGCCAACAATTCAAAATATTTTCTAAAAATAAAGTGGTAGTCAAAAAGAATGAAAGGCCCATGTAGCCTACAATACCTAAAATTGGCAGCCTCAAAATTTTAAAAACTGTAACAACTAACTTTGTGAAAAATGGTGGGGGATAGCCTCACCTAAAGTGTGCACAAGAGTGTAAAAAAACAAGCTACAAATGAGTTAGAATTTGACTTCAAAAGAGTTAAGGAATCAAATTAAGATAAAGAAGATTAACATTTGGTCAATGTGATGAAAGGAGATTAACATTTTGTCAATGGGATGAAAGAAGATTAACATGGCAAGGAGTTGGCATGGTCTACTTATAGAAGTTGAGCATATAACAAGGCTAATATTTGAAGGTGAAGGGATGTCCATGTTGAAAGAGAGACTATCTAAATTTGGGTAAAAACAACTTCAAAGGAATGCCCATGTTTGATGGAGTGACTATTTAGAGTTGAGCAATAACAATGTGAAGAAGCCTCCAAGTTTGGGAATGACTATCTAGAGCTAGACAATGACAATAGGGAATCATAGATTAAGTAGGTGCTTGGAGTTAACATTTGGTGAAGGAGCCTCCAAGTTTGGGAACAAATATCTAGAACTAGACAATAACAATAGGGAATCATGGATGAAGTACATGCTTGGGGTCAACATAGGCTAAATAGGAAAGGAACTATTGGGAGTTCAATTTTGAATAGTTTAGAGTTAAAAAAAAAGTGCTTGGGGAATTCAACAAGGATAAGTTTGTTTGGTGTGCAAGAGCACTTAAAAAAGGTAGTGTAAATGAAAGGAACTTGATTAAAGTTGCTACGAGGGAGAGTTGATCTCAATCCACAATGGTTTGTAAAGCCAAATGAGTCTTGTTAAAGAGATCCTTAATAATTTGAGGGAGGAGTGACATGCATATATTAAACTATGAACAAAGATAGCCTATCTTGGAGTGCCTTGAAGGGCCTAATGACCGAAACAATATTTTTCCCTTACATTTCTCTCATAATTGTTTTGAAACATTTCCCTTTGGAATAAACACATTGAAAAACATCACAATTCTTTATGTAAATAAACATTTCTTTGAAATAATTTATATGCTTTGAAAATATTTCAAGATCTAAATAAGCTCTTAAAATGTTTCTTTTTAGTAGTTGTACCTCTTTTTCAGGGGAAACAAAAAATGTCTTTAAGGTTCTTGGATGTTCAAGAAAAAATGATGTGATGGGATTTGAGCTATGAGGCTTTGAGAAATCTAAATTTGAAATCATGATAACCTATCGATGTTAATGTTCTGACAATTTGGCAAGTTGTCAATAAAATGGAGAGCTCTAGATGGGAAGAAGTGCATCACAATGGATAGCCTTTGATACCATATGGATTTGACAAAAGTGAAGTCACGAGTTGCTAAATGATTGATGACTTACCAAATCGACAATATGTACAATAACCTTGCCAAATTGTATCATGTGCATAATGATATGACTTTTGACCAAGTTTAAAACAAAAGTTAAGTTTCATAGGTCCACACTAACCACACTTGTACCTATACATACTCAAAACTCCAATATTGTGTTGTGTGGCTCTCAGTGTCGCACTGAGATTCTTGCATAAAGATGACACAATAATTTTGAAGATAGTGGTTCTAGATTTAAATTAAGAAATGAGGTTTCTTTTATAGAATTTTGGGACTGATTGGGTGAGAAATGGAACTCAAGTGCTGATTGACATTTAAACTGATTTGATTGATCAGTTAACTCCTTTCGATTGATCTGTTAAGTGGATTGATTGGATAGATAACCCAATTGATTGACTAGTCATCTGGATAGATTGGCTAGTTAATTGGATAGATTGAGGAGAAGATTGAATGACTAAATAGATTGATTAGTTAGAAAAAAGGTGATTGCGAGTTATAAGTGGAGATTGAAGAGTTAACTAAGTTAACTGACTAGTTAACTGATTTGATCAATCAGTCATGATTTTCAACATGTGCTGTAAGATTTTTAATTGAAATTCAATTTCATGTTTATTTGTATTTGAATTTTGATTTTTGAATGTTGAAATTGAAATGCACATTAATTTGAAATTTGATGAAATTATGAATTTGGGGAATGAATGAATTAAATAATTTAAATGAAATTATTTAATCATTGGAAATGAAATTAATTAAATAATCAAGATTATTTAATTAAGGAATTAAATCATAATTAAACTAATAATTAATATTTGAAAAAGGGTTGAATGATTAATTGATGGAGGCGAAAATTGAATAATTAGTATTTGTAGAAGGTGATGATTAAATTAATTTAGAAGAATAAGATTAATTAGAATAATTAAATAATAAAAGAGTTATTTAATTAATAGGACGAATAATTAGTACATGATCAACGAGACATTTTTAGGTGTTTACTTTTGCCCCTCTTTGAGACAATGTTGGAACAACGTTATTTCAAAGAAAACAAAAATAAAAAATAAAAATAAAAATTCTTGCCCCAGTATGTCCCGGTGATATTAGGGTATAATGCCTTGAGAAATTGTTTGTGCATATGAATGGTCTCTTGATAGAAGAAGAATGTTAGATGAAAGATGGAAGAATAGTTAGTTGATGACATGAATGGGTTTGATTAGAGAAAATAAATGGTTGGAGTGATTTGTAGATAAGATTGAATGATATGATTGATAGAATTGATGAGATTGATAGGATTGATTTGATTGATAAGATAAAGATCAAGTCTGATTTCAGGAAGGACACATCCTGTATAAGACAAAGATGTCCAAAACGTCTAGTTTCAGGAATGATACATCCTGTATAAGATGAAGATAGATGATCGTGTCTGGTTTCAGGAAAGACACATCCTGTATAAGACAAATGATTGATGATCGTTAGATGAAAAATGAAGATATTAGTAAGAAGTAAAGAATCTTAGGAAATATAATTGATTGATTGATAGAATTGATGATGTGAGAAAATGATTTGAGATGGAATTATAGATAAGATAAAGAGATTAAAAAAGATATAACCGCGACTTCTTGTGCCTTCATTTTTTAGTGCAACATTTTCATCATTGAGCCTTATTATGTATCAATGGAGCTTTGTACACCTGGGTATAAGGAACCAAGATGTAAAGATATCTCATTGCAAAGAACAAAAACGTAGCAGACAAGGAGTGAACCCTCCATTCTAGGAATAGCGCCAAGAGTCGAGGTATGTGGGGTAGTCACAAGCATAGCTATCCTTGATTCAATTTTTGCATAGGATACTTGCCGAATGAACGTACCAACACAGATGCCCACTAGAGCTATTGCCCCAAAACTTCATTGGTTCACACCACAAACAACAAACAAATAAAAAGATCATGTCCATCAAGGCTCCTCTAGTCACTTTTGGACATCCTTGAGTAGTATAGTAACATGATCCATCATAAAATGATAAAGATAAATCTAATAAAAGATAAGACTAACTTGACCAAATGAGTCAACGACCATATTGATCTTCTTGCCAAAGACAAGTGTTTCTAGGATGATTGTTTGATAGGATGTCCATTGTAGGAAAACTGTATTCGTTAGGACATGATATTTGATAGGTACTTGTTTTAGGAACGATGTATCCATAAAGGCATGTTGTTTGATAAATATGTTGAAAGTTGATAGGCAGATGATTGGTTAGCTTATAGACTAGCTTGGTAGTTTATTGATGCATGATTTGTTTGCATTTTGCGGCTGTTGAAATGTTTGTCATTTGCAAAGGATAATTTATTGTGATTGCGATCGATGGATTGTTTTTTGATTTTTGATTATTTTTTCGAAGAGCTTTTTCGATGTTTTTGTATTTTTAGGATCGTATTTGAATGTTTTTGGTATTTGTCCAGGTCATTTTCTGATTTTTAGGGGTTTTTAAGGACTTTTTACGATTTTAATGATTTTTTTTAGGACTTATTCTGTTTTTTTAGGATTATTTCAGGACTCTTTCTAACTTTTATGATTTTTTTAGGACTTTTTCTCATTTTTATGATTTTTTTATGACTTTTGCTAATTTTTTAGGATTTTTTGGATTAGAAGCAAGATGTATGTGTTTGCCCCCAATGTCTAGCAAGGCAAGGAATATTATGAAGTGATGAATGAACTTTTGAGGTGGAGATAGATAGGAGAAAGATGGAGGTAGCTTATCAGAGATGAGTTGGTTTCCAAGGACTATCTCGCGATGGATAACATGCTTCTTGGATAATGTAAGGCAATGGCTTGTGGTCCACATGAAAGGAGATGTCAAGAGCTTTTTGAAACCATGTTTTTGTATTTTTTCTTTTTGTCCTTAGTTTTGATCAAGATCAAGGACGGGAAAAGGGATATGGATAGGAGATAGGACATGGATAGAAGAAGCAAGATCATAGATAGTGATGGGTAATGGAAGAAAGGAATAGATAGGATAAGGGATATAGACTAGGGGGTATTGATAAGGTGAAGCGAAGAGGATGCCAGATGCTTATGAAGATCCTTAGCTTTGTCAAGATCAAAGATGGAAAAAAAGATGGATGCGATAGGGTAATGGACATTGGAAGAATGATAATGGGAAATGTGGTAATAAGAAAAGAGTAGATGAAACTTGCCCCCAAGTGTAGAAGTCTCAATTGCAAAAAAGGTGATGTATAAAATCGTCAAAAACATCTACTGCCACTCGAATAAGTGTTCTTGAACATTTCAAAGGTAGAGACCCAATCCACACTTAGAACCTTCGAAAAATTCAACTAAACATATCTAGCGACTAGGAAGAATACTCAAAAGGGAAGAAGAATCCCAAATTGGATCAAGGTACTTAGTCTTTGATTACCCATTTGTGTGCAACTGGGTTTATTCCGGCTCATATGATCATTGTAATCTTAAAGAATCCGACGTGACTAGCTATGTGAGTTATTCAGATTTCAAAAGCATCCTAGATAGAGCCTCACTGCCAGCAAGCGTCCATAGCCCCAATGGAGTTACTTGCATGTTCCCAAAGCCAAGCATTTTGATATTTCTTTTCATGCATTTTTTCTTTTCTTTTCTCAACATTTCTTTTCTTGCTCATGCTTTTGTTTTGATATTTTGATATTGGTTTTATCATCATTTTTTTTTTTCCCGCATTGGCTTGTAAGCGATGAATCTCACATTGGTTAGAGAATTACAGTGGCGTTGAAGTAGGATTTTAGATTTTTCACTAGTCACGTCTTCACCTAAGAAATCATAATGATTTAGAGAAATTGATTAAGTGTGTGAGATATAGTAATCAAAAGATATTGGTATCAAGATACAATAAGTGATTCTCTTTCCAGATCGAGTATGCATCCTAGCCAAAAGATAGTATTAAAGAGGAACAACCTCAGATTCTAAAGAATTTCATGAATATATATCTAAGAAGTGGACTGAACATAAGATTGAGCATGGGCAAGTGTGTGACAAAATGACACAAATGCCTATTTCACAAATGAAGGATTTATGCAAAGGATTGAATGGGAAGGATGAAAGGATGGAAAATAGATGTTGGATAATAGATAGGATGTTGGAAGATTTGTGCAAGGATAGATTGGAATGTTTTCAAGATGAATGTTGGCACACACCTTGAGGGGTGCTTGAGTGATGGAGAGAAAGTGGATTTTAGATTTTTAGATTTTGAGGGAGAAAGTGGGGAGAAGTGGATGTGGAATTCAGAACATAAGGACCCAAAATGGATTAAGGAGACGATGGAAGAGTAGATTTGGGAAGTGGGAGATGTGTGGATAGGTTTTTGAAGGAATCTTTTGGAATGACAAGTTTAGATGCCAATTTTGGTTTTTCTTTGGATTGTAATGCTTTTATGGGAATCCACATTGATTTTGATTTATCTTTTGTTTCTGGTTCTTTGGAACACATTGCTTCCACGAGTGATTTAGGAATCCACATAGTTTTGTATTTTTCTTTTCTCATAATGGGCCTTTGTAGCCTTTTGGATATGGCTTTTTTCTTTTGGATCAAATTTAACTTTGATTTGATCTTGTGATGGATATAGATTTTTGGACTTGTGGAATTCATGCTTGACATCCAAATTTCTTCCAAAGGGAATGGGATTCATAGATGAATAGGAATGATACAAAGTTCTTTTGGATGGGTTGATATAGGTAGATGGTTGGAAGGTGTTAATATATGTATACCTTTGCAGATCTTGATTTATGACAGGGCAATTGGATTGTGAGCTAAGGGTCATATGAATAGTGGATGAAGGAATGTAGGCTCCTAATATGGATGAAAGGGATGAAGGATTTGATTTCGGGATAAAAGGACCCAAAATTGATTTGAAAAATGAAGGGGGGTGTTTATGTTGGATTTTAGAAGAAGGGATAATCTGATCTTGACTTGAAAGAGGATCTTCGGAGTTTGTACTTTTCTCTTGATTTTGAATTGGAAAATTGGAGTTTGTGCTTTTCTCTTGACTTTGCATTGGATCATTGGAGGGGATAGACGAGATATCATGATCTTGCTTAGGAGGTGGATGTTGAATGGGATCTGGAAGGACACTTTGTTCGTGAGATGGAAAAGGATCATTGTCAATAGAATATAAAAATATGAGTGGATCTTCATAAGACTCTTAACAGGTGGGATCTTGATCAAAAATGAGATTAGATTGGAGAGTCAGTGAAGCAGTCACCGGTGAGGAGGGACCTCAAAGAGATCAATCCAGACTGGTTAGCAAGAGTAAACACAATGGAAACACACAGATATGATGGAGGCATTGAAGAACATATAGTTTTATTGCATGAAATTTGATTACATCCAATCGATAACAACCGGGTTACAACATACTGACATATAGGCCTGGTAGAATAGGTCACAACCGAGACCTTGAATCAAAAGATCTAGCCTGTAGGCACAATCTATCCATCTGATATTCTAATTGATTCTAATTTCATTGCATTCTAAAGCATGATTACAAATATATATATCGATCCAAAGGATCCAGTCAACCCAAAAAAGGATCAAAACCCGAGGAACAAGTCCTAACATGCAAAATGAACAAGGTCAGCCTCCACCAAGAGACTCCTCTAAAAAATCCAAAGGATGAAAGGTAGAAGGTCGACCACATGCCAAGAAACATTGAGATCACGTCCAAGGCTCTACAAGCTTTAGAATGGGTTTCGGTAGAACACTAGAATAGGTCTCAGGCAATCAGTAACAAGAAACTATCATGCAAACCAGTAGCGATATCTTGCCGGTAAGTGATCCAAATGAGATGCCGTTCCTTGGGCTTGATGCAAAATGAGGACGTAAATTGTGACAATGCAAAGGATATGCAAAATGGAAAGACTATGCAATGAGATCTATGATCACAAGGGATAACATATTCTCTTCACCTTTCTGAAAGTTGAATTTTGTTTGATTTGTTGGTTGTTGTTGACACTGGATGTTATAATGTTTTTCCTTTGAGGTCTCAAATTGTGTTTGTGGTTGGAATATTTTTGACAAAACTTGATTGTGCTTAACAACTTTTCTAACTTTGTTTTGGCTATGTTTTGGATGTTTGATCTTTTGAAAAATATGCATAAAACACAACAAGTAAGAAAACAATTTGATATCATCCAAAAAGAGTTGTTGTTTATAGGATCATTTCAAATCCTCATGGTTGCTAGGATCTTTTCAAACCCCAATATTTTCGATAGATTTTGTCCAAACAAACACACAATAGTCAGACTCTTCTAATGTCAAAAGGTCACTCACAATACCACGACCCACATCTTGATACTCCTTCAAGTCAAACAACCATGTCACACCCTAAGGTGCACCTGTTTTTTTGCCTTTTTCCAGAAGTTGAACCAAAGAGAATTGCTTCTCAATTGGATCATTTTCTTGGGAGATGTATTGTAGTACCGCTCCTTGATCAGACTCTTTTTGTATGTTTTTGATGGACTTCAGTGGAACATTATTGTATATTGATTCAAATTTTATGCGATGTCATTTCATGCTTTATTTGGATTTGTGGTGTATTATTTTATGCAGTATCTTAGTGCATATGATTTATGTTATTTTATGAATCATTATCATGGACTGACACTTTTACCTTATATGTGCGATGCGTTATTTATGTGTTGCGTGTTTGCATGTGTATGGGATGCGAGAAGATGATTTTCCTTCACTCACTCCAATGAGACATGGAACGTCATGATTCTCCTTCATCGGTGTGCATGCCATGTCTGTATATATATATATATATATATATATATATATATATATATATTTGTCTATATGCACGTGTGGTTCTTTGGTGCAGGTCATTGCAGGTACAAGTATCGGGTAGGTACGGGGTATCGACTCTACTTGGTTTCACAGGTCTAAGCGTGCCTTATATGTCCGATGGGAGTGGAGGAGATGGTTGTTGGACCCTAACTTGACCCGCAGTTACACTTGTGTGAGTGTTGTCAGTCGGTTGTCTTTCCCATCTGGCTGGTATGCGAGTCGTAGTGCTTTGGTTTGGTCATTTGTGAGTCATCATTTGATCATTCTTCGTTTTGCGTGTTTTCGTTCATCTGTATGGTTATTTAATTGAATGGATGATGCTATCTTATGTTGGCATAATTAGTTAATTATTATGCTCTGAGATTATTGATTTAATTAAATTAATGATTTGCTAGATTAAATGGTTAAATGGCTTATTTCATTGTGTAAAGTTGCATTAATATATTTTGTGGAAGGAAATTTCATAATTGCCTAGCCATTTAAATGATAAATGATTATGTTGAAAGAAAGTATTTTGAAAAATAGGAAATAAAATAAAAGCTTTTCCTTTTTACCTTTCCATTTTGACTTTTGCATTTTAGTTGTTGGAAAAGAATTGTTTTTGGAAAAAGGAGTAAATCTGGTTGCTTTTTACTTTAAAAATAAATTAATCTGATTGGTGGAGAAAACTTTCAACGTAACAATTCTTTTCCAACAATTAAAATGCAAAAGTCAAAATGGAAAGGTAAAAAGGAAAAGCTTTTATTTTATTTCCTATTTTCCAAAATACTTTCTTTCAACATAATCATTTATCATTTAAATGGCGAGGCAATTATTTATTTCCTTCCCCAAAATATATTAATGCAACTTTACACAATGAAATAAGCCATTTAACCATTTAATCTAACAAATCATTAATTTAACTAAATCAATAATCTCAGAGCATAATAATTAACTAATTATGCCAACATAAGATAGCATCATCCATTCAATTAAATAACCATGCAGATGAACTAAAACACACAAAATGAAGAATGATCAAATGGTGACTCACAAATGAACAAACCAAAGCAGTATGACTTGCATACTAGCCAGACAAGAAAGACAACATACTAACAACACTTGTAAGGAAAGCACAGTGCGGAAACGCCTTCCTAATGTCAATTAACAAGGAAAATCATGCAAGTATGTAGTTTAAAACTTTTACAGATTGTTAAGAATAACATAGACAGAACACATAGAATCAACACATAGACAAAACACCAAGAATTATGTGAGAAAACCCTTTTGGGAAAAAACCCACCACCAATAGTTGAAAAAATTTATTTCAGTAAATGAATTTACAATAAAGTTTCAGTTTGCTACTACAGGCATTCATTCTCAGATTCTAACGAGAAGGACACTACAATCGACTCACACTATCCATCTCTCTACCATAGTTATTCAATGACTACATATATCAAATTGTCGATAGTTCATCTAAGCAACTGCACCAATGGTTTGAAGTCTAACCATCTGCATTGGTCCTCATTCATGAGAAACACAATATCCCACATGCACTAAGAAGTCGGGTCGGTTTGTATTCATATACACCGACAAGACCATCTTCAGTGTCCAAGTGTTTATCTTTTAGAACCGATATCAACTCGATTGCCGAAGGCGACCTCATCGGGTATTGGTGTAGCAAACAACCAGTTCTCCTGATCTTCGATAATACCCCAATCACCGAAGGCAATTCCATCGGGTCATCGACAAGACAACCAAATAGCTATCCTGATTGTACGATCTTTCTTGATCTCTTTCTGCGCTCTGCCATGTGGCACCCCCTGATTGGCTATGGGGTCCCTGTCCTACCACCTTAGAACGACCTCACAAACTGCCCAGAATGAAGCTCTTCTTTGTCAGGCCCCACCTTGGTCGCCAAGTCACGGAGGATAAACTTCGTGCGTCTTGCCATAGCGGTATAGCGACAATCATCCGATCATCCTGGACTTGCTCACTAGTTAACTCATCCGAGTTTCTCTCTTGCTAGTTCCCACCATGGTCGCCAAGTTGTAAAGAATAAAATTTGTGCATCTTGCCATAGCGGTATAGGGACAATCGTTCGATCATCCCAGACTTGTTCACCTGTTAACCCATCTGAGTTGCTCTTTTGCCGGGCCCCACCACTTGGTCACCAAGCCGCGATAGATAAAGTTCGTGCATCTCCATCATGCGATATAGCAATAGCCGTTGATCCACCTTGAACTTGCACGGTCTTTAACTTGCTTCTTTTTTCCACGTGCTTTGTCGCCAAGCCGCAGGGAATAACTTTTGATCATCTTCCCATCGCGGTATAGCGATAGCCATTGGATTATCTTGAACTTGATCACCTGTTAACCGATCACAGAAAGAAGATTCCATCCGCCCATCAGCAAGAATCTCATCGACAACTATTCAAGTGAGATAGGTTACTCCAAATAGTCTGAACACATGTCAAGTTGATTCAAGGCACATATTTCCAACAAACTCCCACTTGACGAGGAATTCACTGAACTGATTCCCATTTCAGACATTACTGAGAATCATGGGTATCAAGACCCATAGAATTAGAACACCACTTGAACTTGTGAGTGCTCACTGGTTTCGTCAAGGCGTCTGCAACATTTTCTAGAGTGTCTACCTTGTAAAGGTAAACTTTTCCATCTTCCACCATGTCACGAACAAAGTGATATTGAACATCAATATGCTTCGATCTAGCATGGAAAGTAGGATTCATTGCCAAACATATGGCACTCTGACTATCACCCCAAATTTCAACCTGCCCTGCATCAAAACCAATATCTAAACTCAATCGCCTAAGCCAGACAACTTCCTTACAACCATGTGTGGCGGCCATGTATTTTGCCTATGTAGTGGACAAAGCGACTACAGATTGCCGCTTGCTCATCCAACTAATTGCTCCACCATTCATGACAAAAACATATCTACTGGTGGATCTTCTGCTGTCTATGTCTCCTGCCCAATCAGAATCCACAAAACCACATTCACTGAGAGTTTTCTTTGAATCATCAGAATGACCATGATAGTACAAAGAAAAATCTAAAGTTCCCTTCAGATATCTAAACACCCTCTTTACAACATCCCAATGCGGCCTTCCTGGATTTGACATAAACCTACTAAGTACTCCCACTGGTTGGGCAATGTCTAGTATTGTACAAACCATAGCATACATCAAGCTACCAATAGCACTTGCATAAGGGATGTTCTTCATGTCAGCAATTTCTTTTGGAGATTTTAGATTGTCAAGCACAGATAGCTTAGTTCCCTACAAGATGGGAACAACCTGTGATTTACAGTCAGACATATGAAACCTATCAATAACATTGGTTAAATACTTTCTCTGGCTGAGCCAAAGTTTCCTCTTAGATCTATCCCTTTTGATCTCCATTTCCAGAATGTAATTTTCTGCTCCTAAGTCCTTCATTTCAAATTTCATAGATAACTAAGATTTTAAATCTAAGATCATACCTTTTGTATTTCCTATGAACAACGTGTCATCTACATACAAAGCTATGATAAGAATCCTATCACCTTCAGTTTTGTAGTAAACACAATGATCAACTTTTGATCTCACAAATCCCAAGGACAAAATAAATGTATCATACTTTTGATACCACATTCTGGGAGACTGTTTCAAACCATACAGAGACTTCTTGAGTCTGCATACCAAATGTTCTTTACCTTTTTGGACAAATTGCTTAGGCTGAGACATATAAATCTCTTCTTCAAGTTCACCATCAAGAAACGCTGTCTTCACATCCATCTGCTCAATCTCCCAATCATTCTTGAGTAGTCACCAGTAAAAATCATGAAATACCTATCTCCCTGAATACTTCTAGTTTTCATAGGACCATACAAATCAGTACGCACTGTTAGGATTCCCAAAGATACTGAGAGGGGGGGGGGGGGGTGTGAATTAGTATCTAACTGGTATATGGATTTTCTGAACTTATTAAATAAAATGCATTCCAAAACAGTGTACTGGTAAACCAAAATTAATGCAGTAAATAAGAACAATAAGCACAACATGAAAAACACACTATAACACAATATTTTTAACAAGGAAACCCGATGTGGGAAAAACTTCGGTGGAATTTTTGACCCACGATATTTGTTTACTAGCCAATAAGGGAATATTACTGATACAATAGGGGTCTGCACATGTAGGAAGGCCAAGTGCCTAGAGCTCACGACTCAGATACAAAAGAAGTCTCACTGACTTACAAAAATGGATTATATAAATCCAATATCATGTACTGCTTCGGATCAGCATTGCTATGCCAGGTTCAGTACTGGTTTAAGCTCTTGCAATAAACATAAACCCTTTTCAAAATTCTGCCTTAATATTCACACATTAGTTCTGCAATAATCTAACCATATCCACACCTACTAAATTATCTACAAGATCTCATACTTATATGAGTCTTATTACATTTCGCCATGTCGGCTTACAAAAATATTTTACAATTAAATACAAAATACAAATAAACAAAAATCTCGTCGGCCATAATGTCGGTAATCATCTTTTTTGGTGCCGGTGAACTGTATGCCGGTGTAGAGTCTGTCGGTGCCGGTGTCTGCTGGTGTAAGGTTGCCATCAATGACAATACTTTCAATCACCTACAATTTCTCATTGGAGTGCATTTTTCAACAATCTCCCCCTTTGGCATTGATGGCAACACTCATGAGAAAAATCCAAAAAGTGTTGTCCAAAAAAGATCTGCCAAAAACTGTCAAAACTATGTTACCAAAATGTGCTCCCCTTGAGCTGATGATGTCTTCTACTGATTATTTTTCTGATCTCCACTACTCCCCCTTTGGCATCAATGACAAAGGCTGTCATTCAATTGCAATTCAGTGTGGTTCCTATTTAGATCCTTGTAACTGGTGGGTTACAATCTGATAAATGTCCGCCAATGCAAAATTTAGATTGTTGCTGAATCTTTCACTTTCCTTTATTGCTGCTTCAGTTCTCTGAATTGTACCGGCGAGAAAGTGCATTTTCTCTTTCGGTGTCTTAAGTCCTAGAACGAGAGCCTCAGAAATCTCTTTTCTCAAAGAGATGAGGATATCCAGTTGAGGACTTAGTCTACACTTCAGGTCTTTTGCCTTAAACTTTATCTTTTCCTTGTCTTTTTCAAGCTCTTCTATTTTGTCTTCAAAAACTGCAATTTCCTTCTCAAATACCAATAATGAATCCGATGAACTTATCAAGTTGTCAACAATATTATTGATTTCCTTTTGAGCTTTGCTGATTTCTTTATCTATGTCTTCTGTCAAAATGTTTGTTTTACAAGTATCTCTGTACAGTTTCTTAAATTCCAAAATTGTCTTGCCTAAAACTGGTAATAAGGTTTCCATTTGTTCCTTATTCTTCTTGAATGTTTCCTCAAAGAATTTTTCTTTTTCCTTATTCATTTTCTCTCTGAAGGTGTCTTCATTTATCTGATCAAGTGTTATTACGTTGCCGGTGATATACTTAGACAATGTGTCTAATTGGCTCAAAGAATCTTTATTTTCTATATTACACTTTGGAGCTATCATCTTCAAAATTGGTAAAGTGTCATCTATAGCCTTATATGCTTGTGCATTACACTCTGCTATTTTCTTTATTGAATCTAATAGTACCTCAGTTACATTTGTTGGCCTAAATTCAGTCATGGATTTTTCAAATGACTGTTCAATTGTCTTCATAATCTGTAATCCACCGGTGGTAGTGATAGCTTTGCTTTCCTCTTTCTCTGGAGGATATGTTTGAGTTTGCATTTCTACTACCAAAGGTTTGGGCTTGTCAGATGTAGCCGGTGGCACTATTTATGAAGGAGCCTGTTGCTTTGCCTGTTTTTCAATGTTCTTCTCAGTATGGACCTGTTGCTCTACCGGTTTCTCAGTGTCCTCTCTTGATGGTGTCTCTGTTTGTGCCTCTAAAGATTTTACTATACTGGAGGAGTATCAGAAGGAGGTGGGGGCAAGTTATCAGTTATCTTTAGGTTTGGAGGTCCACCTACTTTACCTTTCCCCTCATCCTTATCCTTTTGGTAGACTCTGATAGTCTTTGGTCTTTTAAGCTCTTCTTGTTTTTATTTTTCAACAAAAAATATATCCCACTGATCTGCAGTTTCTTCTGATATTTCATTTACTCTGCCTACCATTAGTGCAACATGCTGGTGAACAGTTGAAAATACTGTCCGGTTGGCCTCACTGATTAATTCATCTATCTCTTCTATGGAGATCATTGGGTGAACTGCAAGTAGTTTCTCTATTTTTATCTTTTTATCTAATTACACAATAGCTACCATTCTAGCTTCTAATCTTCTATACAAGTCATTGGGTATGTCATCTACAATCTCCATCAAAAATTTCTTATAGATGTCTAAGTGTAAGATTACACTATTTTCTAAGCTCTCCTTTTCATCATTTGAAAGTGTATTATACAATTTGCTGATATTTTTCAATTTCCCATCCTCAATTATCTCATTCAGAAGTTTGTCAAGAGGAGGAATAACCTGTTTTTCTTTCCTTTTCTTTGGTGTTAATTTCTTAGCCGGAGGCCTAATTGCCTATTGCTTTTGTCTTGTCCTTCTGGGTGTAGGTAAGGGTACCGGTGAGGGTTTTCTTTTTCTTTCTACCCTTTTGAACTCAGCTGGTATCTCACTGTCAGAAGATGTAGCAACCGGTGAAAGATGTGCTTCCGGTTGTAATCCTTCCAATTCACTCTCCTTAATACCAGTTTTCTTCAGTACATCCTCTTTTATTGTTTTTGCCTTTCTTGTTCCCTTCCTCACTATCTGTTCAGTTTTCTTAACTCTTTTTTGAGATTGAATGCCGCTCTGAATTGTTTCAGCATTGCCAAAAACTTTCTCAGTCAGTTCCTTAGGTGCTTCTAAGAGGGATTTTGTATAAGTTTCATTTATATTATCATCTATCTCATATCCCATTTCAGTAAGCCAAATAGTCCTAGGGATAACTGCCTCCATCCAAATTTCATCTTTCTTGATCACAAAGCATATCTCATTTTGATACTTATCAACAATTGCTTGAGATAGCCTTATTCTTCTCTTCATCCTAGCCTTCAAAGTTTGAAAATGTTTATTTATGTTTTTCTCCCTATCATCACCCATATTGTTTAGTATGTCTATAAGTTGTTTTCCTATCGGTATATCAAAACCAAAGTCTTTCCTACCAATACCGAGTACTTCCTTGGTAATGTACAACATTAAGCACACAAGCAGGTTTCCAAATCTGAAAGTTCCTTTCTTATCACCTTTGATTTTCTTCAAATTGTCTATTAGTTCATCTTTTAGCCACTCACATACATCAATCTTAGCATTGTTATTCACCATGCCATATGCACTTTTTATACACAAGCTAGAGATTGAGTTTAGTTTGTTGGCATGTGTAGCCCTATAACCAAGAATCATGCTAACAAATCTAACATTGATATCTTTAACATCATTTACTCTCAGGGATCTTTTATCAAAATTTGCATCGGTTAGGTTCAACACAGTGTCATTCAGAACCTTTTTTGTTTTGTCAGACCTGCTACTGGTGGAAGGTAAGCCTGTCATTGCCCTAACTGCCTCTTTGGTAATCTTATGGATGGAATCCAACCAAAATAACTCCCCATGTACTCTTCTCAAGACAATCCTTATCACATCCTTAGGAAAATCAGGGATATTGAGAATGTCCACAAAACCTAGGGTTTCCACTATCTGGTGTTTCGGTTTAACATTTCCATTTTCATCACAAATTACAGTTCTATACATGTTCATTATTTCTTCAGCTCCTAGTTCCTCAATATGACAATGTATATAGATTCTAGGATCCTCAGCATAAACTACTCCCTTAAGTATTTTTGAAAATGCTACTAGGGTATCATCTTTCTTCGCAATTTTGGGAATGAGTTTAAACACGGGCCTAGGGTGCTTAATTACTTCAATCACAGTAGGGTTTGCAATAAATTTAGGTGCAGAGGAGGAAGCCACTGATATAAATACCTTACTATGCCTTTAGGATGATTTGCTTCACTTTTCGCTATGAATGCCTTCACTCGGAATTTTCACGCTCTCTGGAAATTTGAATGCTCGGTGAATGAAAAAAAAAGCCAAAACACTTGCTTTATAGTGTTATAACCTCCAACTACCACATTTAATGCCTGTCGGTTAAGTTAAAATTAACACATCTATCGGTAAAGAAGTATTTCAACTTCTCACCATCAATCGAGGGTAAATTAGCATATTTTTCAATTTGTTGCCATACCCCCAAGGGATTATTTCTCAGTTAGATGAAGAACCTCTTGCCGATGGAGTGATACTCTGCTCTACTGGTGAAGGAATAGCTTCACTAACACTCTGATCTGACTTTCTAATCCATTGCTTTGAGAATTCTTGTTTTACCTCTTCAACCTTTTCTTTACCTTTCAAGCTGGGTCCTTTGTTATTTGCTAGTGATGTCTTACTTCTACAAAATTTTGCAATATGTCCAATCTTGCTACAAGCATAACAATTTACATTGTTTTTCTGAATAGCTTTTCTATATCCTATTCCGACATGTGTTCTGCATTGATTAGATAAGTGTCCAAATCTTCCACAAATATAACATCTTACATTCATTCTACAATTTTCTGACTTATGACCAATCTTGTTGCATTTAGAACATTGACTGGTGGGTGCATTGGTGTTTTGATAATTTCTAGATCTGCGCTGATTTTCTCTATGACCATACTTGTTATAGTTAAAGCATTTCCCATTGAATTTGTAAGCATTAGGTTGTCTTACTAGTTTACTATGATCATGATTGTTTGCAGTACCAGAGCTTTCACCAACTTCAAAGCCAAGGCCATTTGTATCTCCATTAGGTTTCTGATTCTTCAGCATGCTATCAAGTTCCTCTAAGATTTTGTTGAATTTCTCTTTGTGTTGATTTGTAGTAGCGAACTCATTTTCCAAGATTCCTTTCTGTCTCATGAGTTCAGTTCTGTCATTTTGTGTATGCATCAAGTTTGTCTTCAACATATCATTTTCATGATTGAGTCTTGTGTTTTTATTTCTAGCATCATTTAGTCTTCTAACCAAGTCATCTTCATTCTTCTTCCTATCTTCAATGTCTTTACAAAGCCTCATAGTCATATCTTGCATCTCATTCTTCATTGTACTATTTTCTTGTCTCAGTTTGTTCACAAGGTCATTAAGAGTTTCCTTTTCATCATCATTACTCTGCATCTTCTTAGAAAGTTCTCTTCTCTTGTTCCTTGCAATAGTGAGATTCTCTTGAAGTCCTTGAATGATTTCTTGTGCAACTTTCAGATCATTTTCAAGTATGATATTCTTCACCTTTTCTGCATCATAGTCTGAAAGAGCTATTTCCAATTGCTTTGTCAGGGTTTCCATCTTTACTAGTGTCAAAATATTCCTCAAGCTGTTAGGCTTTGGAAAATAGAGGACCAGGCTTTGATACCAATTGTTAGGATTCCCAAAGATACTGAGAGGGGGGGTGAATTAGTATCTAACCGGTATATGGATTTTCTGAACTTATTAAATAAAATGCATTCCAAAACAGTGTATCAATAAACCATAATTAATGCAGTAAATAAGAACAATAAGCACAACATGAAAAGCACACCATAACACAATATTTTTAACAAGGAAACCTAGTGTGGGAAAAACCTCGGAGGGATTTGTGACCCACAATATTCGCTTACTAGCCAATAAGAGAATATTACTGATACAATAGGGGCCTGCACATGCAGGAAGGCCAAGTGCCTAGAGCTCACTGCTCAGATACAAAAGAAGTCTCATTGACTTACAAAAATGGATTATATAAATCCAATGTCATGTACTGCTTTGGATCAACATCTGCTATGCCAAGTTCAGTATCGGTTTAAGCTCTTGCAATAAACATAAACCCTTTTCCAAAGTCTGCCTTAATATTCACACATTAGTTCCGCAATAACCTAACCATATCCACATCTACTAAATTATCTACAAGATCTCATACTTATATGAGTCTTATTACATTTCTCCATGCCGACTTACAAAAAGATTTTATAATTAAATACAAAATACAAATAAACAAAAATCCTGTCGGCCATGGTGCCAGTAATCATCTTTTTTGGTGCCAGTGAACTATATGCCGGTGTAGAGTTTGCCGATGCTGGTGTCTGCTGGTGTAAGTTTGCCATCAATGAAAATACCTTCAATCACCTATAATTTCTCATTGGAGTGCATTTGCCAACATGCACAAGATCAAGTAAGTTTTCTACTGAAAAAGACTTACCTTTGAAAGTTGAGGAAGACATCTTCCCAAGTTGATATTCTCTGCACAAAGAATTCTCAGGTTTGTTCAGCAAAGGCAATCCTCTTACCACCTTGATATTAATAGCCTTTACAATATTATCAAAGTTGATATGACAAAGTCTCCTATGACATATCCAACTGTCATCAAACTTAGCCATTAGACACCAACTTATCTTGGCATTCAATTGAAACAGGTTACCTTTGGTCTGCTTACCGGTGGCAATAAGTTCACCACTTTTACTATTTATACTGCAGACTCCACCTTTGAAATCCAGAATGAGTCTTTTATCATTTAACTGAGAAACACTAAATAGGCTATTCTTAAGACCTTCTACCGAGTAGACATGATCTGCATTGCTCTTACCATTCAGTGAGATGGATCCTTTAACTTTCACCAGGCATGGTGCATCGTTGCCAAATCTGACAACACCTCCATCATATTCTTCTAGAGACAAAAACTTTCTCCTATCACCAGTCATGTGGTGAGAACAACCACTATCAATTATCCACTCACTAGAGTTGTCAATGCGAGAGACACGTGCTTTCTTGTCAGACACTTCTTCCTTTATAGCTACAAATACTATGTCTTCATTTTCTTCATCCTCAGATTCTTCATCAGTAACACCTTCATCTACTGCAACAAGACAATTTATTCTATTTCCTCCTTTATACTCTCTAAACCTCTCCAGTTTATCCTTATTCTCATTGTTAGGATAGTTAACAACTATATGTCCTATCCTATTGCAGAAATTACATTTCAAAGGAAGCTTACCTTTGTATTTTCCAGTACCTTTTGGAAGTCTCTTGGCAAGAAGAGCTTCAAACTCCATCATAATTTCTTCATCATCCATACCTTTTCTTTGCATGGATTCATAACTAGTACTTGTTTCTTTTCTTTTTCTGGTTGGTGCAATAGATGCTCTAAAAGATGACTCAGTCTTCTGAACACTGCCATCATAGCTAGTCAACTCATATGCAATTAACTTTGCAATGATAAAGTCTAAGGATACCTTGGTTTTGTCAAAAGACCTTGGTTCCTAAAGAGTAGCAACTCTGATTGCATAGACTAGTAACAATGATCTCAAGTCTTTACTGACAAAGGTGGCATCATCAATTGTTCCACTAGTGCTCTTGATATCTCCAACAACAGTTTTGATTCTTACGCCATATTGCTAAATGGTATCACCTTTGACCATCCTCATGTCTTCAAATTTTCCTCTAAGGCTCTCTTCCTTAGCTTGCTTTACATGTTCATCACCACCATAAATAGTTTCCAATGTGTCCCATACATCTTTAGGAGTGTCCTTATCTTGTACACCAATGAACTCAATATCAGACAAACTGCTAATAAGAGCTTCCATGACTTGCCCATTTTCTTGAATCTCTCTCTTCTGATCATCGGTTAGAGTGCTAGTGGGATTCACATAGGCATTCTCAACATAGCTCTAGTGTTGAGCACCCAAACTCTTGATATAGATCTTCATTCTGTCCTTCCATATTTTGAAGTTATCTCTATTGAACTTAGGACCTTCCCTCTTCATCATTAAGGCAAGATCTTTTACCTCAAGCGGTTAAGATTATATCACTGAGGACCTGGAGTTGCTCTAATACCAATTGATGAATAATGATGAACAAATACTACCCTAACTGGTACTGAGAGGGGGGGGGGGTGAATCAGTACAGACAAAAACTTTCTCAACAACATATCAAGTTAAAGCAATACCAACTAGTTGTCTTCATCACTGAACTTGACCATGGCAATACTGGCTAAACACAGTAAGACTTCAGACAACATAAGCTGATAAGTCCGAACACTTCAAATACATTCAATACTTGATAACAACTTCACCCAGAAACATATGCATGTAGTATACCAGTAATACCATAACCTATTAGTTCTGCATGCATAATCACTCAAACAAAGGACCCTTAATCATCACATGAAAAATGCACAACACATGACACACAGATTTTTCACGTGGAAACCCAAATGGGAAAAACCATGGTGGGGATGAATACCCACAAGCTTGTTTTTTAACTCTTTTGAAGCTCGCTCTGTTAGGAGCCTAGTCCGGTTAAAGACTTTACAAAAATGTTCTGCTAGGAATCGATCCTGTTAAAGATCACACGATTAAGGGATGGCTGTATACCTTGTTAAAGGTTGAAACCCTTTTAAAGGTTACCTTGCTAAAGGATTTAAAGAACTCAATAGACTTGAGTCACTTGGTTAGAGGATTTACAGTAATCCTGTTAAAGCTACTCGATAAAGGGATTTTCCAATAGTTGAAATGGTTAGAAGACAATAGGTAAAAATTTTGATCTTATAACCAAGGCAGATCCTTTTTAGTTCATCTACTTCTGCAATCACACTCTGCAACTTTCTCTTACTGGTCTGGAAAGTATCTCATCACTCAGATACACACACAACATTTGCCAACAACTTAAAATAACAAACATCATCAACCTTATAGACAACAATTAGGTCGGTAGCATAAACCCTAAGCATCTTAGGTTTACAATACAAGCGGTCCAATCCTGACTGTCCAAATACTTTGCATAGAGCAATATAATTTGAAACAGATCACAAGACAATCTGCATTGTCCATTCTTCACCGCACATGGGAATCAGTAACTCATCACACTTTCTTCTCATACCACCAAGAAAAATGTTCATTCCCGAGGTAGAATTTTAATGCAGTTGATCTTATCATGCAAGATCCTCAAGGAAATCCTTCACATGCACAAAGATGATGTGGCACCTCGAGCTCATCCTCATCTGTTAGCTAACTCATCACAAAATGTCATCGGTTGCATCACACAAGAAATATTGCCAAACCAAAAACCCTAGAGCTGAGACTACCAACCGATAGTCACACTCAGTGAAACCCCGACACTGGTTCACTACATCTCTTCATACCTCTTCATACCGAGTCACCAACTTCTTTCAATCTGCATATCGATTCACTTACACTTATTGACATCAATGACAACATACATTATCATCATATCAACATGCTAGTTCATTATATGCCAACAGTTACGAACAAGAACATCCGATGGGAAGTGGCACTACCACCTGACCATGTAATTCCCAAAATAGAAGCACCCCACTGTGCTAGGAGATAGTTGAGGACCCTCAAGCAAGAAAAAACATGACATGGTCGATAAAACAATATGACTCCATGACATCACAAAGAGACTCCACAATAAACCAGGTGACTCAACATCACAAATACACAAGTGATTCGATATCACAAAACACAAGTGAACTGACATCACACATACAAGTGAACCTAAAGAGAGAGTGTCATCGCATAGCTGAAGATGGATACCATGGTACAACCTCCATAGGTCCCGACTCACTATCTTGGTAATCTCTCCTGAACCTCCGATTCCAACTAAGTCTCATGCAGACCCTACCAACC
This sequence comes from Cryptomeria japonica, assembly GCF_030272615.1. Lineage (NCBI taxonomy): Eukaryota > Viridiplantae > Streptophyta > Pinopsida > Cupressales > Cupressaceae > Cryptomeria > Cryptomeria japonica. The sequence goes on along the minus strand of NC_081415.1, from coordinate 160,074,195 downwards.
TTTCGTGAAGACAAGGTGGTCGGTTTTCCATTCCATGCCTTCTCACTACATTATGAGCCTCAGTACAAGCACTCGCCTATGCACAAGGTACAATATCTTTATTAATGTTTGAGAACTACCCACCTAATGAATTAATTAGATTATCACTTATTATCTTACTTTTGAAGTGTCATCCTGCCAACCTCTTTGGACGCAACCCCTATTTGAAAGACACTCTCTCAAAGGACATTAAACACACATGATCACTCCACGAGAACCCTATGGCGAAGCAGACAACCAAAACACCACTATCCAAAAACAAGTGGTCAAAACAATGACATACTGACTCTTGGTTAACCATAAGGTAAAGACACTACATGGTTAAGACAAAAACGTCATCATATGTCACTTGGTCAAAGTTACCAAATACGTCACCACAAGACGACTGAACCACAAACCAAAAATAACACAATATAACTCTTGCAGGGAAAGCTAATTTCACTAAGTCCGCACTCAGACAATCTTTGAGAAAATCAGCATCATAAGAACTTGCAACATCATTGATTGAAAATTAAATAAAACACTCTTTTACCATTCTCATCTATTCAATTTCCAAATCAATATTCCATCAAGGATAAAATTCACGTCAAATACTCAACTGAATAAAAACATGAATTCCTAATAGGCATTTAATTCATTTCCAGAATATATCCAAATTAACCAATTTGAATTTCTAATTCATGCCTTGATTTCCATAGATAAATTTATTAAACCACATAATAAAAATCACATGAAAAATCACCATTTTCATTTAACACTAAAACCACTTTAAAATATATTTCATTTTATAAAATTTAAGTTCATAGCATAAACCGGTTTGTATCGGTAAGGGTACAAGGTCAAGTGGTGGCCAAGGCCAACCCATAGTAGTGTTGCTGCTTAGGCAACATACACTACTAGCTGGTAGTACCGCTACCACTGGTAACGGGCCTACCGACCAGTAGTACCACTACCAACCGGTAGCGGTACTACCGATCGGTAGAATTGCTATAGTCGGTGGCAGTTGTGACCAACCGATAGCACTGCTACCAATCTGTAGTGGTGATGCCAACCAGTAGTATTGCTACTTGCGGGTAGCAAACACTACCAAACCGCGTAGTGGAACTAGCCCACCATGGGGTAAGGTAAGGTCTACGAAACATTTAAAAACATGCTTCCAAAGCCTTAAAATCTATTTTAACATGAACACAATTCATCCCCGAATCATTTCACGGGCACACACATACACAGTGCCAAAGCCAAATTTCAAATGGATATTTACCAATAAGGCAAATGGTGAAATAAAATCCCACAAGAACCCCAAATCTTGGACAACTAGATACTAGAAAGCACACAACAAGCTAGCAAGCAAAATGATGGAAGAATCCCAATCCTTGCAACCCAAAGCGAATTCCATCTCCTTCCAGAATGTTTTTCCAAATTTTTCTTCCTAATTTTTTGCCCTCCTCTTCCTGTGAATTTCAAGAATATATGGAAAAATATATTTTAACCTAAACTTTCTACGTCGAAAGTTTTCTCCACCAATTAGATTAATTTATTTTTAAAGTAAAAAGCAACCAGATTTACTCCTTTTTCCAAAAACAATTCTTTTCCAACAATTAAAATGCAAAAGTCAAAATGGAAAGGTAAAAAGGAAAAGCTTTTATTTTATTTCCTATGTTCCAAAATACTTTCTTTCAACATAATCATTTATCATTTAAATGGCTAGGCAATTATTTATTTCCTTCCACAAAATATATTAATGCAACTTTACACAATGAAATAAGCCATTTAACCATTTAATCTAGCAAATCATTAATTTAATTAAATCAATAATCTTAGAGCATAATAATTAACTAATTATGCCAACATAAGATAGCATCATCCATTCAATTAAATAACCATGCAGATGAATGAAAAAACGCAAAACAAAGAATGATCAAATGGCAACTCACAAATGACCAAACCAAAGCACTATGACTTGCATACCAGCCAGATGGGAAAGACAACCGACTGGCAACACTTGTAAGGAAAGCACAGTGCAGAAATGCCTTCCTAATGTCAATTAACAAGGAAAATCATGCAAGAATGCAGTTTAAAACTTTTACAGAACATTAAGAATAACATAGACAGAACACATAGAATCAACACAGAGAAAAAACACCAAGAATTACATGGGAAAACCCTTTCGGGAAAAAACCCACCACCAATAGTTGAAACACTTTATTTCAGTAAATGAATTTACAATAAAGTTTCACTCTGCTACTATAGGCATTCGATCTCAAATTTTAACGAGAAGGACAATACAATCGACTCACGCTATCCATCTCTCTACCATAGTTATCCAATGGCTACATATATCAAATTGTCGATAGTTCATCTGAGAAACTGCACCAACTGTTTGAAGTAACCATCTGCGTCGGTCCTCATTCATGAGAAACACAATATCCCACATGCACTAGGAAGTTGGGTCAGTTCGTATTCATATACACTGACAAGACCATCTTCAGTGTCCAACTATTATCTTTTGGAACCAATATCAACCCGATAGCCGAAGGTGACCTCATCAGGTATCGATGTAGCAAACAACTAGTTCTCCAGATCTCTGATAATACCCCGATCACCGAAGGCAATTCCATTGGGTCATCAACAAGACAACCAAACAGCTATCCTGATCGTCCAATCTTCCTTGATCTCTTTCTGCACTCTGCCATGTGGCACCCCCTGATTGGCTCTGGGATCCCTACCCTGCCACCTTAGCACGACCTCACAAACCGTCTTAGCACGACCTCACAAACCGTCTGAAATGAAGCTCTTCTTTGTCAGGCCCCACCTTGGTCACCAAGTCATGGAGGATAAAATTCGTGCATCTTGCCATAGCGATATAGCAAAAATCATCCAATCATCCCGGACTTGCTCACCAGTTAACTCATCTAAGTTTCTCTCTTGTTGGTTCCCACCATGGTCGCCAAGTCGCAGAGAATGAACTTCATGCATCTTGCCATAGTGGTATAGCGACAATCGTCTGATCATCCCGAACTTGCTCACCCATTAACCCATCTGAGCTGCTCTTTTGTCGGGCCCCACCACTTGGTTGCCAAGACGTGATAGATAACGTTCGTGCATCTCGATCATGCGATGTAGTGATAGCCGTTGATCCACCTTCAACTTGCACGGTCTTTAACTTGCTTCTTTTTTCCATGTGCTTTGTCACCAAGCCGCAGGGAATAAATTTTAATCATCTTCCCATTGCAGTATAGTGACAACCGTTGGATGATCTTGAAATTGATCACCTATTAACCGATCACAGAAAGAAGATTCCATCGGCCCATCAGCAAGAATCTCATCGACAACTGTTCAAGTGAGATAGGTTACTCTAAACATTCTGAACACAGGTCAAGTTAATTCGAGGGACATATTTTTAACAAACTCCCACTTGACGAGGAATTCACTGGACCAATTCCCATTTCAGATGTTACTGAGAATCATGGGTATCAAGACCCATAGAATTAGAACACCACCTAAACTTGTGAGTGCTCGCCGGTTTTGTCAAGGCGTCTGCAACATTTTCCAGAGTGTCTACCTTGTAAAGATAAACTTTTCCATCTTCCACCATGTCACGAACAAAGTGATATTGAACATCAATATGCTTCGATCTGGCATGGAAAGTAGGATTCTTTGCCAAACATATGGCACTCTGACTGTCACTCCAAATGTCAACCTACCCTGCATCAAAACCAATATCTAAACTCAATTGCCTAATCCAGACAACTTCCTTACAAGCATGTGTGGCCGCCATGTATTCTACCTCTGTAGTGGACGAAGTGACTACAGATTGCTGCTTGCTCATCCAACTAATTGCTCCACCATTCATGACAAAAACATATCTACTGGTGGATCTTCTGCTGTCTATGTCTCCTGCCCAATCAGAATTCACAAAACCACATACACTGAGAGTTTTCTTTGAATCATCAGAATGACCATGATAGCAAAAATCTGAAGTTCCCTTCAGATATCTAAACACCCTCTTTACAACATCCCAATGCGTCCTTCTTGGATTCAACCTAAACCTGCTAAGTACTCCCACTGGTTGGGCAATGTCTGGTCTTGTACAGACCATAGCATACATCAAGCTGCCAATAGCACTTGCATAAGGGATGTTCTTCATGTCAGCAATTTATTTTGGAGATTTTGGACTATCAAGCACAGACAACTTAGTTCCCTGCAAGATGGGAACAACATGTGATTTACAATCAGACATATGAAACCTGTCAATAACATTGGTTAAATAATTTCTCGAGCTGAGCCAAAGTTTCCTCTTAGATCTATCCCTTTTGATCTCCATTCCCATAATGTAATTTCCTACTCCTAAGTCCTTCATTCCAAATTTCATAGATAATTGAGATTTTAAATCTGAGATCATACCTTTTGTATTTCCTATGAACAACATGTCGTCTACATATAAATTTAATCATTGGAAATAGAATTAATTAGGTAATAAATATTATTTAATTAAGGAATTAAATCATAATTAATTAAATAATTAATATTTGAAAAAGGGTTGAATGATTAATTGATGAAGGAGGCAGAAATTGAATAATTAGTATTTGTTCTAATGTGATGATTAAATTAATTTACAAGAATAATATTAATTAAATTAATTAAATAATAAAAGAATAGGACGAATAATTATTACATGATCAATGAGACATTTTTAGGTGTCTATAGAAGGGTTAGAAGAAAAATCATCAAATAGGTTTATCTTGAAAAATGTATGTTTGAATACTACCAAATATGGGATCATCATCTCTCCCAAATCCGTTACATTCAAATTGAAAGAATATAGAAAAAGTTGTCATATAGTCAACTTGGAGCCTTTTGTAAGATTTGATAAATTTCATGTCATTATTGCTAATGAGCAAAGGTAGAATATTTGAGAGGGAAGGTGACACACCAAAGTTAAGGGAGGTCACAAATAGGCCATTGACTAAGCACAATCCATTGACACCTATAAGTCCATCCTTTGATACGAGGCCATTGAAGAGTTTGTTACTGTTAGAAGATTTGGAATTGGGTGAACACTTGTGTGGGTCCTTTATGAGGGTAGAGGAGTATATGAAAGTTGATATGGCTTTTGGGAGAATTTGTAGCTTTGAGGATTGACATCCTTCTTAGCATTAAGGTTATTATTAATTACTATTAATTTATATATACTTGTATAAATGTTCTAAGAGATTTAAATAAATTACAACCATGAAATTTGTAAATTAGGGGAGAGGGTTTGATATTGGTGACCCTAAATTGCAAAGAGTCTTTTGTGACGGTAGAGGAGTGCACAAAAGTTGAAAGGTTTTTTTGGGAGAATTTGCAGCTTTTAGTAAGGCCATGAACCACCTAATTTATTATTTTATTTTTCATTTATTCTTTGTCCCATTTTGTTTTAGCCACTATTTATTTGTTGTTTAGTGTTTAAGAAGGATTTTCATCATTTCACTCCTCTATGTGGATGTAAATTGAATCTTTAAGGCAATGATCCATTGGAATTTTTTTTGCTTTTTTCTTCTATATTATGTATTGTTTATTTGAGTGTTTAGGGCTTAGGGTTTAGGGGGCTTGAGGATTATCAACCATTTCAAGGTTGAAATGATCTACTACTAGCCATGATGCCTCATTTTTGTTGAGTCACAACGAGAATTATAGGAGCTGAAGGATTCCTACCAAACCAAGTAACTTTCTACAACAAAGATAAAGCGAAATAAGCTATATATCAATAGGCGTATAAAATGTACATAGAGCTCTTGTATATAATGAAAAGGGTGAAGAAAGAAGGTGATTGAGTTAAGTGAGTATCACACATGCAAATTATGAGTGTGGAAATATATGCCATGTATATATAATGCAAGACAAAAAAGAAAAGGTCTTTAAGTAAGCTTAATTAACTAGGTGGGAATATGAGTCATAAAGTAGCTAGATGAATAAAGACACTTTTCACACTAATAGTTTTTAATTTTTCATATATTATTTTGGCATTTGTTTATTTCTTATTTAGTGTTTGAGAAGAAATTTCTTCATTTCACTTCTTTATGTGTTTGTAAATGGACAACGAGGTCATTATATCCCACTAAAGCAATGATTAATTTGTTTTTTTTGTTTTATTTTGATTTTAAAGGCTTAATAGATATTTGGGTAATTAATAATGTTTGAAATACATTATGAAGTTAGTTTGTTAATTGTTAATCTATTTCATGAACCTTTCCAGAGTTAAATGGTTGTTTCATTTACACTTACCTAAATGTGTCTAGTTTCCATTTTTTTTTTGTTTTGCTAATTTCTTGTTACACTATGCCGAATGAGATGCATCCAAGAACAAGATTTATATGAAATTTTTTCTTCAATTTTGTTGTGTTTATGAACACATTTGTATGTGCTCTCTTTTGTGTTTTGTAATGCTTTTATTACTTATGAAAATTCAAATCTTCACCATTGCGACCTATTAAAGTTAAGTTATAAATTTAAATATTTAGTTTTTTGAATTGGTAATTTATTCTAACACATTTTATTGAAATGGGTAATAAATTTTTTGATTGTATGTGGAAAAATTATGAAGTTTGATTCTATGTTGATTATATTGAAAGCTTAATAATGGTGACTCCATTGGATTGAAATGCCTTACTTCACATTATGCAATCATTGTGTTAACATGGTTGGTAACCATTTCTACTAATACTATTTCTATTGTTGATAGAGTTGAAAACTATTTCTCAATTTGAAACCATTCATTTTATAAAATGTCAAAGTATTGTAGTTTCATAATTAATTTTTTTTCCCTTGTTGCTCATTATATGTATATGCGAATCTATTGTTCCTTCCTCATTTTTGTTGTAAGATATGTCTAAACATGTCTATAATGAAAATTATTTTTTGAAGACATCCAAGAAACACATTTGAACTACAATTTAATGCAATGCAAGTTTACCCTCCCTGTAATTTTGTTTATTTAAATGTTAGTAATTGAAAATATTCATTATTTATGGAACCATTGCTCATGATTGACAACAATCATTTATTAAAGGATCATATTGATGATGTTTAATTGCTTTTACATCAGATAATTTGGATATTTTTAATGATGATTATTACTTTCTACAAATGCTTTATAGTTTGTTGAAACATTCTTGTTTGCCAATTACATAATATGATTCTATTATGCCATCTTAATTTGTAAATTTCTTGCTTGTCAATTACAAAATTATTAACTATAGCTATATCTTCATTTACAAATTTAGGATAATTAAAGGTTGTATTCTTCTTTTAGTTCTCTACCTTGCAATTTAATTAAATACTTTTTATAGTCCTAGAGATCAATATAGGGATTGCATTTAATTCCACACCTAAAAGCATATCTAGATTCTAAAAGTAGCATATGTACCGAGTCATAATCACTCTCTCCTAACAATTCCTAATGATGTGGATAATATTCATTACCTTCAAATCTCAATAATGGATATTACATGATAACTCAAAAATATTCTTCTTTCATTACATGAAAACATTACTATTTGTTGATTCAAATTATTATTTTTTAATCTTGGTTTGTAAATATTCTTAATTAGAGAATAATACATCTTCAAGAACAATACACAAATGTAATCCCACTTGTGTGCAATATAGTATTTAATTAGTTTAAATGAAGGGGAGCAAGATGAAATAGAGGTAAATTAATCAAATGTGGTCAATTTTAAGTCTATCAATTTTAATCCTCTCCAGCGATTACTTATAACAATATCTTTGGGTAGACCTCCAAATTCTATCCACTTAATCCTGCCAAAGCTGCGAAACAAGCATAATGGAGGTGAACAACTATATGTTGAAAATACAACACGAATTGGGAATTAAGATTTTTGGTGAAATGTTATGCATTGTCTATTGCAACATATTGCATCATTGAAGGGAATATTATTGGATATTTGTAGGTCATCCCATACATTCATGTATGAAGACATAGTTATTGAATGAGGAGCCACAAGAATTTAATGTGGACTAGTACCATATAATTATGTTGGTGTTTGATTGAAACATGGGATATGGTGCAAATACATTAGTGATAACATTTCCTCAATTGATGATTGCATTAGTGAGAACATTTCCTCAATTGTTGACTACATTAGTGAGATCATTTCCTCAATTGATAATTTCCTAACATCAAGGGTCCACATGCACTACCTTCATTCAGCCATCATTTTAAGAAAAAAAGTAGGGGTGTCTATTTGTTGGCCTCATCCATGTTTATGATGAGTCATATACTCTTGTATTTTTTTTAAAACCATCCACCTCCCTACATGTGGCTAATTTTTTTTCCATTACAGTATCTACATGTCCATGTCAACCTCAACCTTACTTTCCAATGGTAGAGTGAAATGGAGAAATACCTTCTCAAATAGTAAACAACAAATAAATAGTCGCTTAAATGGTACATGATTGAGAATAAATGAGATAAAAATGGAGTTGGGTCATTTTTTTGGTGAGGTATGACAACCTCACCTTCCATTTACAACAACATGAAGGAGTTACATGGAGAAACACCTTCTCAAACACCAAACACTATAATAACTTGTCGATGAAGGATAGAAAAGATTGTTTCTTGGTCTCAAAATCCCAACTAGGAGCCAAAGTCTCAAGAAGTGAGATCCAACATCATACAATGGAGTCTATTCTCTATAAAATGTAGAAAATATAAAGCAAATAAACAAACCACACTATGCATTCACAAGACGTGATGTAGGAGCATCCTCGATTCATAACAATCTTGCATCAACCAAAAACATTTTCCTTTCTGTTTTATTTTTTATTTGCAGTTTCAATTTTCCTTTCTATTTTATTTTTTATTTGCAGTTTCAATGTTCCTTTTTCTGTGTCCTGGTTTTGGCTCACCAGATCCTGTGGAGTTGGATTCTACTTGAAGACTTGATCATCTTTCTTGCTTTCAGACCGCATCTCATTTGGATCACTTTTCGGCAAGATATTGCTACCGGTTTTCATGATAGTTTCTTGTTACCAGTTGCTTGAGACCTATTCTGGTGATCTATCGGAACCCATTTGGAAGCTTGCAGAGCCTTGAGCATTGATTTTGATGGTCCTTGGCCTATGTGCTGATATGTTGTAACCCGATTGTTACCGGTTGGATGTAATCAAATTTCATGCAATAAAACTATCCCGTTCTGCATTTCCTCCATCATATCTGTGTGTTTTCGTTGTGTTTACTCTTCCTGACTGGTCCATATTGATCTCTTTGAGGTCCCTCCTCACTAGTGATTACTTCAAGTGGTATCAGAGCGAAGTTTCGTTCTAGAGATTGTGTGTCCTGAAATTTTTTTGTAGGGTGGTGGATTGCGGAGCCGACCTACAATTCCAGAGGACTAGCATGAATCAATGACGCAAAGAGGAACTAGGAATAGTGGAGCACATGGGAATGAAGACCTTGCTATGATGGAGATGTTGCGAGGAATAGAAGCCCGGTTAGAATACGTGGAGACAACCTAGAGAAGAGGCCGACATATTGAAGATGTAAGTGAAGATGAAGGAGAAGAAGCCCTGACAGAACAAGTGAACCTACCGACAGTTGATCCAGATGAAGAAAGGTTTTTAAGGGTTTTGAGTAGGGCGAACACTAAACCTCATTTTACCCCACCAGAATATGATGGGAAGTTAGATTCAGATGAATTGATGAATTGGATCTTGGAGATGGAGAAGTATTTTGATTTTGAAAACATTGTAGAAGAGAGGAAGGTGAAATATGCCTGTACCCGATTGAAAGCTCATGTATCTCTTTGGTGGGAGCATTTGCAAGTTGATAGACAAAGAAGAGGTAAATACAAGATTAAGACATGGGATCAGATGATTGCTAAGTTGAAATCAAAGTTTGTCTCGATGAACTATCAAGTGGATTTGTTTTAGAAGTTGCAAAATATGAGACAAAAGGAATCTAGTGTGAAGGAGTACACCAAATCATTTTACAAATTGAACATCAGATCCAGACATGTTGATGATGGAGTTGAACAAATTGCAAGATATTTGAATGGATTGAGGATGTCTATACAAGATGAACTTAGTATGATCAAATTGGAGAGTGTTGAAGAGGCTTACCAGTATGCACTAAAGGCTGAAGAGAAATTGAACAAAAGACATGAGCAGAGACAGAGAGGTAGAGGTGGAAGGTTTACCAGAGGAAGAGTTCAAGGAGGAAGAGGATATAATGGAGGAAGAGGAACTAGTATAGATCAGAACAAGGACAAAGAAGCGAGTAAAGAAGGTAATTCATACCGGAAGGATGATAGAAATTTCTATTAGAGGAGAGAACTGGATGGTTACCAGAATGAAAACTTTGGAAGACAAGACAAGAGGACATTTAGAGGAAATTTATTTAAGTGTGGAGGAGAAGGACATCGTGCATTCGAATGTAAGAAGATAGAGGCTACCAGAAGAGTAGCAGTGGTGGAAGAAAACCCCACCAGACCAGACAATAAACCGGAAGATGAAGAACTGTTGATGATGAAAAGACCTTTGTGTCATATCGAAGAAGATGAAGATCCCTTGTAGAGGAAGAATCTGTTCGAGACCAGATGTAAGGTATCCGATAAGTGTTGTAAAGTTGTTATTGATAGTGGTAGTTTAGATAATCTTGTTTCAAAAGAGATGGTGAATAATTTGAAATTGGAGATATTGAAACACCCGAAGCCTTATCAGATGGCATGGATTTAGGATGAACATAAGTTGTTAGTAAGTGAATAGTGTTTGGTAAAATTGAAAATTGAGAATTATCATGATGAAGTTTTGTGTGATATTATGCCTATGGATATTTGTCATCTTTTGTTGGGAAGACCTTGGCAGTTTGATAGATAGACAATACATGATGGAAGAAAGAATACAAACACTATTGTGGCTAATGGGATGAAGCAAACCTTGTTACCTTTGGAGGAACCTTTGAAGAATGAAGTCTGTACAAATGCCAAAATCTATTTAGTAGATGGAAGGAAATTCATGGATGGACTAAGACATGAGAATGTGTGTTTTTCCTTAATTCCTAAGAAGACTGAGAGACCGGAACCAGAAGGAGAGCACCCAAAAGAGATAAGAGATTTGCTGACAGAATATGAGGACATCATTTCAGATAATGTACCTGATGGATTGCCACATGTTAGAATTATTAGTCATTGCATGGACTTGGTTCTCGGATCTAGTTTGCCTAATAAAGCTGCACACCGGTTGACACCGATAGAGAATGAAGAACTGAATAGACAAGTGCATGAGCTATTGAAGAAAGGTTTGATCAGGGAGAGTCTGAGCCCTTATGCAGTACCAATAGTATTAGCACCTAAGAAGAATGGAGAATGGAGGATGTGTATCGATTCAAGAGCAATAAACAAGATCACAGTGAAATATCAGTTTCCTTTGCCTAGGATGGATGACATAATGGACTATTTGAGTGGAGCAAAATACTTTACAAAGAGATTTGAATGGTGGATATCATCAGATCAGGATCAAAGAAGGTGATGAGTGGAAGACAACAGTTAAGACAAATGAAAGATTATATGAATGGTTGGTGATGCCTTTTGGATTGACTAATGCACTGAGTACTTTCATGAGGCTGATGAATGAGGTATTGAAGAAATTCTTGGGTAAGTTTGTTATTGTAAATTTGGATGACATTTTGATTTTTAGTAAAACAAGAGAGGACAATTTGTTACAATTAAGACAAGTTTTACAGAGGTTTAGAGAAGAGAAGTTGCTGATCAACATCAAGAAGTGTACTTTCATGAAGGAAGAGTTAGTCTATTTAGGATTTGTGATATATGAGGATGGTTTGAAGATGGACTCTGAGAAAGTGAAAGCCATTATTGAGTGGCCTAAATCGAAAAGAATTTGAGAGGTAAGATCATTCATGGATTGGCTAGTTTTTACCGGAAGTTTATCAAAAAATTCAGTTCACTTTGTAACCCTATGACTGAGACCATGAGGGGAGATTAGAAGGAATTCAAGTGGACCACTAGAGAAAACAAAAGTTTTGAATTTTTGAAGCAGAAAGTGACTAAGCAACCCGTGTTAGTTTTATTGAATTTCAATAAGGTATTTCAAGTGGATTGTGATGCAAGTGGAACAAAAATAGATGCAGTCTTCAGTCAAGAAGGGAGAGAAGTAGCCTATTTCAGTGAGAAATTGAATGATGCCTGGAAGAGATATTCAGTGTATGATCAAGAATTTTATGCCATAATTTAAGCCTTGAAGAAGTGAAGACATTACTTGTTACCTAAGGAGTTTGTGTTGTATATAGATCATCAAGCTTTGCAATTTTTGAATAGTTAGGGTAAGTTGAATCAGAGACATATGAGATGGGTATAATTCTTGCAGAGTTACAACTTTGTGTTGAAACATAGAAGTGGGAAATATAACACAGTTGTTGATGCATTGAGTAGGAGAATAATTTTGCTGACAGAGATGAGAGTGACAATATTAGGCTTTGAAGATTTGAAGACCTTGTATGATGAAGACCCGAATTTTACAGGAACCTTGGAAAGCATGTAGAGAACCAGTTATAGGAGTAAATGGTTGTATTATTTCATTCAGGATGGGATGTTATTCAAGGGAGTTTAGTTGTGCATACCTAAGAGTTCCATGAGAGAGAACCTAATAAAAGAGAAGCATAGTGGAGGTTTAGCTGGACATTTTGGCATTGACAAAACAGTTGCATTGGTGAGTGAGCATTACTTTTGGCCCCAGATTTATAAGGATGTTAAGAGATATGTGCAGAGTTGTAGAGTTTGTTAAGTTGCAAAAGGTAGTAGTTAGAATGTGAGATTATATAAGCCTTTGATAGTACTGGTAAGACCTTGGGAGGATATAAGCATGGATTTTGTACTTGGATTGCCTAAGACACTAAGAGGGAATGATTCTATATTTGTGGTAGTGGATAAATTTTCAAAGATGGCTGATTTCATACCTTATAAGAAGAAATTAGATGCATTACATGTAGTAGACCTATTATTCAAGGAAGTGGTGAGATTGCATGGATTACCTAAGAGCATAGTTTCAGATAGAGACACTAAGTTTGTTGGCTATTTTTGGAAAACACTTTGGAAGAAGATGAAGATAGATTTGAAGTTCAGTTCTACTTTTCATCCACAGACTGATGGACAGATAGAAGTTGTTAACCACAGTTTGGGAAACTTGTTGAGATATTTAGTGGGAGATAAAACCGGAAGTTGGGATTTGATCCTTGCACAAGTGGAGTTTGCCTACAACAATTCAGTGAATAGAAGTACTAGAAAAACACCTTTTGAGATTGTTACCAGATTGCATCCTAGAGGAATATCAGAATTGAGAGACATTAGTAGTGAAGACCAGAAGAGTTCAGAAGCAAAAGATTTTGCAGATCACATGGCAGCATTGCATATTCAGGTTAAACAACATTTGGAAGACATGAACAACAAATATAAGGAGAAGGCAGATGAGAAGAGGAGACATAAAGAATTTGAAGTTGGTGATGAAGTTGTGGTATATTTGAGAAAAGAGAGATTCCTAGTTGGAACTTATAATAAGTTGCAGATGAATACGTTTGTACCCTGTAAGATTTTGAGAAAGTTCAGTTCTAGAAATGCATATGAAGTGGAGCTACTAGATAATCTAAGTATTTCACCTATATTCAATATTGCAGATTTTCATGAGTACCATGAACCAAAATTCAGTGAGGATAGTGTTGGAGGCCTTGAGAAATAATTTCCCCGGAAGGAATCGGATCAGATTGAAGAGATTTTGGACAATAGGATTGGGCGTAGTTCCCATAACAGTCAGTACAAAAAATATCTTGTGAAGTGGAAGAGCAGACCAATTGAAGATTCATCTTGGATTTATCAGGTAGAGGTAGACCGCCTTGGTTTCGCTCTAACCCCAGCAAAGTGAGAGACTCAATTTTTCATTATCCCTAGATGTCTTATGTAGGAGCATCCCTAGTTCACAACAATCTTGCATCAACCAAAAACATTTTCTTTTCTGTTTCTTTTTCTCTTTGCAGTTTCAGTTTTCCTTTCTGTGTGTCTCGGTTTTGGCTCATCGGATCCTATGGAGTTGGATTCTACTTGAAGACTCGATCTTCATTCTTGCTTTAAGACCACATTGCATTTGGATTACTTTCTGGCACGATATCGCTACCAATTTTCATGACAATTTCTTGTTACTGGTTGTTCCTTTGTTACTGGTTGCCTAAGACTTAATTTGGTGATCTACCAGAACCCATTCCAAAGCTTGCGGAGCCTTGAGCATTGATTTCAATGTTCCTTGGTGTGCGGATGACCTTCTATATTTTAACCTTTTTATTTTTTGGAGGAATCCCTTGGCGGAGGCCGACCTTGTTCATTTTGCACGTTAGATCTTGTTCTTCGGGTTTTGATCCTTTTTGGGCCGACTAGATCCTTTGGATCAATATATATATATATATATATATATATACATATATATATATATATTTGTAATCATGCTTTAGAATCAATCTGAGTATTAGATAGATAGACTGTTCCTAGAAGATAGATCTTTTAATTCAAGGTTCCGGTTGTGACCTATTCGACCAAGCCTATGTGCCAGTATGTTGTAACTCAGTTGTTACCGGTTGGATGTAACCAAATTTCATGCAATAAAACTATATGTTCTGCATTGCCTCCATCATATCTATGTGTTTCCATTGTGTTTACTCTTGCTGACCGGTCTGGATTGATCTCCTTGAGTTCCCTCCTCACCGGTGACTGCTTCAAGATGCTTCACTCCTTTTTTCCTCTATCAACCAAGATTTTTCCTTTGCTCTCAGATTTTTCAAGAGAATTTGCACAAGAGGCTACATAATAATGAGATTGGATGCAAGTGAGGAGGAGCATACATTTAAATAGATATCCTCATGAAGAAAGTAAATCGAGGGATGAATTGTTAGGTCCAACTAGGAAAGCTAATGTATTGAGAGGGGAGGGGTGAATCAGTACTTCAAAACTTTTCTTCAAAAAAACAATCTTACTGATAAACATAAATTGTAAACTGCTGATTTCATAATATAAAACTAACACATAATTATAGAAATGACATTCATACACATTTCACTCCATAACATAAATATTTTGGTTACACAGAAACTCTTTGTTAGAGAGAAAAACTACGGTGGGGATGGCACCCACAACTTCATTATTGCAATAATAAAGGTTGATCGGTTAGAGCTACATGTTTAGCTATTTCTGACAGCCTACCCTGTTAGGAGTATCAAGATCTTTAGATCTACCTTGCTAAAGGATTTTACAACACTTATACAAAATGCTGCACCTGGTTAAAGGCTTTACAATTTATAGACTTTGTTAGAGTCTTTTACCCTATTAAAGGTTTCTATTACAACTCAAATGATTCAATAAAATCTTTACAAATATCTGTAACTTTACATTTGAAATGTCATAGCAGATTCTATGTGCTCAATATGAAATTACCTTACTCATAACATACCTCGGTAATTGATAAATCAACTCAGTAAACCCTTCTGTTTACTCTATTCCTTAAACTGTTCTCTGAAGACTTTCTCGGTGACCTCTGAATATCTCTGTCAGTCGTAGTAGTCACAAATTAATGTGTCCTCTTATGCTTTTCCTTTTAACTCTTCTATCACACATGTCTCACATTTTGATTCTCAAATCACTCTATATAAATAGATCTCTGGGATGGTGATTTGTTCATGCTTCGATCTTACAAACAAGATTCATCGAATGAATAAACATAGAAATTATTTCATTGGATAAAATTCCTCAAAATCATACAAAATCTTGAAGTGCAATTTCCTATGTGATAACGGTTCCCTAATCCTCGATTCTTGTAACACGTTTCCACATGTGTCCAGGTTCATTGAATCTGGTAACATGTTTCTACTCGGTTCAGATTACTCGATATACCTTCTTTGCTGCTCGGTAGACATAGAACATTACTTGGTAGATAGCTCGGTGTATACTTAACTCTGTGACTCCTTTCTTCTATAACCGACTGCTTTAGTGCTTACCGACTGAATATTTCGGTAATATTAACCAACTAGAGTATATAGGATGACTTTGGACATAAAACTAATGACAACTTAGTAAATAATAACAATCTCCCCTTTTGACATTAGTTTGGTATGTTTGACAAAACTCCTTTCAAAGTCATAACTCAAAATCTATATACTTACAAAATTTGACTAAAATGAGAGTATATACAATTTCAATAAATAGTAATATACTCAAATATATACTCCCCCTATCAATATACTATACATAACTTAATTTGCATGCTCCTATGATCAATGCTCGATGTTCACTGCACTGTGTTCTATGCTCCCCCTGTCAAATTCAACTATACATTCAGATACTCTGTTCTGTTCTGCTCCGTACACTCCCTCTTATATTTGGTATACTCCCCCTTTTCGACAAACATAAAAAATAGTTACCATTAGGTGGAGGCAACTGGTCAAAAATAAATTTATACTTTGTACTAGTGTTGGTGAGAGCAGTGGAGAGTGCATCCTTGATACTGTCCATTAGGGAATTCTGAGCTGTAATATCAGCTAATAGTAAAATCAAACCATATAAAGTGCTTCCCTTTGGTTGAGTAGATAAGTGGGTAGCTCGGTTGATTTGCTCTTGGACTGATGATAAGTGGGGAATAAATAAGGTCTGAAGAGTCATGATATCCATCCTTATTTTGTGCTCTTCATTCTGAAGTTCTAACTGTTGAGCCATAAGAGTTTGCAGTTTGGTATAGATATTCTGAATAGAATTTGGCTTGGTGGTCAATCTATTGGAGAGATAAGTAATCTCTTGTTCAATGACTTCGGTCTTACGCTTGATATCCTTAATAAATAATGAGAATGTACAGAGCTTATGAAATAACTAAAGAATATGTTTGAGCTGAGGGGACAACTTAGCAATGAGTCCAACAAGCTTGAATTTACCTATAGCAATTGCTTTCTACACTTCTTCAATCATTTTGGCAGTTAGCTCTTTGTCCTTCAACTTGCTAAGGTATTCTGATGCGTCTACTCCTGATGCTTCTAATTTGGTGAGTAGTTCATCCAGTTGCATATGGATGGCAGCATCTTTATTCACAGTAGCTTCAAGTAGCATGTCTATCAATAATGCTTTAACCTTCTGAAGTACTCGGTTCTTCTTCTGAAGAGCCATTTGTCTTTCTTGTTCTGCTTTGGCTTTACATAGTTCTCCAAATTCAATAAGTGCTTGCCCTTTCAGTTTTGAAATGTCAACATTTGGCAGCACAATAGGCTTTGATAGATCTACCTTGAAACTATGCTTCTTCACTTTCTTTTCTTTGGATGAGGAGGCTTTCACCGGTTGAATGAGTATAATGGCTTTGAAGGCTTGTTCTCCCTCGGTAGGTTTCTTAGTAGAGGCAACACTTTTGTCGGTTCCCTTCACCTCTGATGTGTCCTTCAGTGATTCCTTGCTTGGGGTCTCAGTGGCAATAGTTTCACTACATGCAGGTGCTTGAGAAGTCTGTTCCCCGGTGGCCTGAGAAGTAGATTCTCCTTTTGTAGACTGTTGACCCTCTTTGCCTTGATCAATGTCCTGAGGTTTCTCAATTGAAACTTGCTGAGTTACCGAAGGATAGGACTTGACTTGTTCCAAAACTGATTCACTTGATACCAGTTTGGCATAGGCATTTCCTTCTATCATCTCTTGTTCCCGTGCCTCAGTGTCCATGACATCCTCATCTTGTTGAATAGTTGAAGCAGGATCTTGCTCGGTAATGTAAACTATTTCTACTTCAGCTTGAGTTTCTTCATTATGAATTCTTAAGATTTCTTGCCATTTTTCTTTGGTTTTCTTTTCGACTTCAAGATAAAGTCCATTCATCATTTTCAAGGCTCTATGCTTCACTTGAAAATTTGTCTAGTAATTTTTCAAATGATTTCTAATACCATCTACCGACATGTCTAGAAAGAGATGTACTAAAACTCTTTCTCTTATCTGCTTCTCCGAGTCCATAGCATATTTCCATCTGTTGTCAATGTGAGAGTATAATGCATTTGGAAGAAAGTTACTTACTTCCAATGGAACTACTTAGAATTTGAGAAGTGTACATACAATCGACTCTTCTATTTGTCTCTTTTCTTCTTCTATCTGGGAGTCATATTTAACATACCTGAATGACCCGAATCCTCCGTATTGTTTCAATTTGGCACAAAAGTTGTCAACACTGTGTACATCTTCCTTTGTACTTTTAACAATCTAAAATTTATTTTTGTCTTCAGATTATGTGTCACTTGACTGCTTATTCAAAATGAGTCTCCTGGTCAACTTTCTATAGGTCTTTGTAACTTTAGGCAATTCAACATTTTTCTGCCTCTTACCGGGTGATAATGCAGATGATCTAGTGTTAGGTTGCTTAACTGGTGGAGTCGGTGATACCTAAGGTGTATCTTGTTTCTTCCTTTCAATATTTTTCCCTTTGGCAACTCGGTGCTCAGAGTGATGGCTGCTTCTTGAGCCTCAGATTCTTCCTCAATTGTAAGTTGATCACTCTTGATAGGAGTGGAGGTAGAACCTTCTCCAAATTTCTTAGTTAGCACTTTGATCATTTTAGTGGCTTTTCCTCTAGCCTTCGGTACTACTATGCTCATTTTTTATTTTTCTTTGACCTCTTCATAGGTGCCATACCTGATCTCGGTAGCATGCCTTGGAAGTGTCAAAAAGGCATCTATCTGTTGTTGAGAAATATCGAGATCCATCTCATAACCCATGGATGGTAGATATTGAGTTCTAGGATCTACTGCATTGACATAATAGTAGTCGGTGTCCACTTCAAAACATATAGTATCTTTATATTTTTCCACTAACTGAGGTGGGATTTTGTACCTGTTATGCATCTTTTCTTGAAATTTGCTGAAGTAATCACCATTATCTCATTGAAATTATCATGTAACTAATTGATAAAGTCATTTATTTGATGGGTGATTGGTCGGTGTAACTCCCAAACTATGTTACCGACTAATGGGAAGAATTTCTAAAAATAGAAAAACATGCACACTAAGAGTGACCCAAACTTTAGTGTGTTTACCAAGTTATTCTTCTTAGGTTTCCTTATAGTGTTGAGATTTTCAAAAAGGTTTTTCAACAACACTTCACATAGATCAATCTTCATACCCTTTTTCACAATCTTGTAGGCCAAATCTACAACTGCACATGGTACATTATTTTCTCTTGCCAATTGAAAGAAACAATAATCGATGACTCTAATTGCAAACTTTAGCTTTGCATCTGTAACATTATTCAATTTAAGACCTATGCAATCAGACTCAACTCTGGTTAAAGTTATCAATTCCTTTTGTGAAATAATTTTCTGTGCTCGGGCATGGTCGTATATAGGGTATCCGGTTATTATGTGAATGATCTCCTTGGTGATTTTGAATGGTTGCTCCTCTAACCACATAAAGTCATCATGAACTTTGCTCAAAATAAATTTAACCCATTGGGGTTTGAAAACTTGAGGGTAGGTTAGGGCTTCGGTCAATCCCTTGACTTTGATATGCTCATACTTGCTATCTAGGATTCCATTGGTGCATAACTCATCATGCATGTCCTTGATCTCGGTATGGCCTAGCTCTTCAAAATGACACTTAGTGTAGAATCTGACATCTTCAACTAATAGAACCCTATCGGGAATAAGAGAAAATGTAGTTTTCTCATCGGGTTCAGATGCAACTTTGGGAGGTAAGGAATACTTCAGTGAGGGCTTCTCAATAGTATCAACTACAACAGGTTTTTGCAACTTAGGAGCCATTTCAAACTTGGATTTCTACTAATGAAAGAGCTTAGGGTTTTAACTAACCAGAAAAACACTTTCGACTTAGTAAATATAATGTAGATGTTCACAACTGATATTGACCGGTTAATTGGCTTGAAAATGCATTTGAGATTGCTGTATAAATACCTTGAAATTTGTTTGGGAGATGTTTGATCGCCTTTGAATCACTTAGCTCTGCTCTTTGGTAACTGGTAAGTGTAAAATGACCACGCGAAGAACTTTAAGTACACATTTTACCTTATCGGGCTTTGTACAATTAGGTAAGAAAACATTAAATGCACTTGGTTCCACTAAACCGATTAACTTCCTTTTATGCTTTTACTGACTAGACAGGCTTCCTGCACTTATCGACTTCTCTGGTACTCCAAAAGACTAGATAGAATTTCAAACTTGCTAATGCATCTTGGCTATGCAGATTTTGAAATTAAGTACATGATAAAATAGGAACTATTAAGATCTAACCTTGAGAGAATGCAGTCCCTTCATACCTTTACCGATTAATTCAAAGTAGATGCACCTAACTCGGTAGGTAAGGTGCTTTCTTCATTTTTTGACTCAATTTCCTTCTTTTTCCAGATATTCTGTAATTTGATTTTTATCTCTTCAATATCTCCTCTGGGTTGATCTCTGTAATCTTTAGCCAAGTGTCCAACTTTATGACAATGAAAGCATGCCATTCCAGGATTTCTCCATGATCTTTGGTTGTTCATTCCAAACCTTATCATACAGTTTGCACTTATATGTCCATACCTTCTATTGTTCTCAAAATCTAATTCACTTCAATATCCTTATAATAATATGATAACTCTGTGCAGAAGAGATATTAAAGGGAAGGAAACTCTTAGGACAACATATGACAAGGTTTGATTTAACCTTCTACACTTCAGACTTACTCAGAGTCCAGGCGGGTATACCTTTGTGAACTAAATTCACACTTTAAAAAAATAAATCCACAGCAAACCAGTCCAGAAAACCAGTGGATCTAATCACCTTAAAACTTACTCAAATAAAGGAATGAAAAGTGTACTCATATTCAATATTTTGACCTACAAAACATGTAATAGACAACCTTGATCTGTACCAGTGCCTTATCCAAGGTTACAAAGTCATCTAAGTTTCAAACAACACTCTCACAGTCAAATATCTATACGTATCCCATCAGTTTGGCTTCTGCAGATCCCTCTATATGCCTGACACATATAAGAATTTATGCATACCAAAATAAACTATGCTCATCAAGATTCAAAATATCTTACAAGGAATTTACTGGAAGAAGTGATCCCCACATATTTAATTTCCCTCTTGAAGAGAAAAGCTAAGAAACACACCTACTGAAGATTGCCTTACAACCCCTATTCAAACGAAATAACCCTGGATTATTTAGAATGAAACAGTAAACACTTGCAAACACATTTGAAGACAACACAAAGTTTTTACTTGAAACCAATGGTCTGTATATTGATATTTTCTTCAAAAAAGTATTACAAGAAACCTTTAAATACTCTCCATTAAAACTTGGAAAAGCTCAGATAAATTTTTGTAGCGTTTTCTTACAATTCTTTGCGATCATTTTTTCACTAGTCTTGGTATCCATTTATAACAATATGGACGCACATAGCTTTGGACTTTCCTAGGAGAATTTGTTACAATTATTGTTTCTCAAGAAGAAGTTACAAAATATTTTACAAAAATGGTTACAAGTCCTTTTCAACCTGTGCAGCTTCTTCTACATGTTGTCCGGTTGCAACCTCTTCTAACTGTTCAGAAGCACCTTCTAATTGCTCTACATCCTGGATGGCATATTTTCTCATCCATGCATTTTATACATCATCAACCGGCCATGTGAAATTAATCACTTTTGCTTTAGCCTTGGTTAACCTTTTCCAAGAATTTCTCATCTTGTTAACCTCTGAGTTGAGAAAACCATAATGAGATTTGATTCTCTCTATCTCCTAAATTGTTACAACAAAAAAGGAAGCATCATCTAAGTCAACAATTCCTTTTATTCTGGCTGACAATTTGGCCTCTAATTCCTTAAGCCACACTTGTTTGTCCTTTAATTGATTTGAGCTGACAAAAACTCCTGGAAGCAATTCAAAAACCTGATCAGTGTACTCCTTTTTGTACAAGTTGATTTTCCTGTCAGCATTGTCTATCCCTTCTGCTAATTTTACTACGTCCTTGGTGGTGTCACAAGTGGATTTGATGATAGGATCAGCCCCTGCTTCATCATAATATATACAAATAAGCTCCAAATACTTCTCTCTATGCTTCCACTTGTCAAAAATGGGTGTCAAAATGGCCTTATCTCCATTAAGCTCATTCCACATATCTAAAATCTTGCTTATGTTGTTGTATAATAGTGAGGCACTCATGGTGTCTACAAAACTTGAAATGGTAGCCCTTACTCTTTCTTCATACTTCTTGGCATACAAGGCCTGAGCCTGTTTTAAATTCTCCAATTCTTGGGGAGTGATCTCGATCATTTGAGAATCAGAAGGTGCCGGGGATGGTGGGAACTCAATAATGGGGATGGTAGGTGGAGGTCTTGCAGGAGAAGAGGAGATCATCAGTATTGAAGACTCACCTTGATGGTACTGTCCTGTCAATTGGCTTTGCAGCTTAGTAATGATGCTATCCTTACCCCTTACCTCTTCCTTAGCACTATTGTAAGCCTTCAAAATTGTCTCCAACTTAACTTGGAGGTCTTCTTTTTCCTTAGCTTCCCTTTCTGCTACTGCAACACTAAAATTTGCAGTTTCTAGAACAGTGCTAGCAGCTTCCACCACCCTTGTGTTTTGCACTCTTTTTACTATCATTCCACCAAAGTAACTTGACCTTGGGGTGTCCTTATTTCTCCTATTTTCATCTCTTTTGAGGGACCACATGACCAATGCAGCATTGTCTTTGCTAAAAGTGATTCCCTCCGTGGGTTTAGTTTCTTTTCTCACTGCCTCCAATACCAAGGCATCTGCTATGTCCCACTCAGGGAGAATGAGTACTCCAACTTGTGCCACCATATCTCTTCCTTGCTCAGGAGTGATGGTCTTAAACTCATCCATCATTTCTTACTTTATTTCCTCCTCAACCACAACTAGATCTTTATGAGGCTGCTCACCTTTTCTCTTCTCACATCTTGCATTGTATTTGTCAATGTTTTACTTCCATACAAACTGCATGAATGCTCCTGATGTAACAAAGTTATTGTCAGCCAAGAAGTCCTCACTAGCCTGTTTGATCTCAGGATCCCACTCCTGGCCCTTGAATTCATTGGTAGTGATGTTCATCTCAGCAGCAAGGGGCTTTTCTGGCATTCCTTCTTCTACTTCATCATATGTGTAGGCTATTTCTCCCAAGCTACCTAACTATATCAGTTGCTCTTCTACTGTCTGTTCATCTCCTATATGAATAGGGGATTGGGATGGAGAGTACAAGGGTGTATCAGATTGTATTTCCTTTCCTACTCTCTGCTTCTTTGTGCTCTCTTAGATGTCAATGACATCTTGTATCTTCCTCTTTTCTTTAGAGGTAGAGGGCTCCCCTGTTGTAGGCATCAACACACTATAATTAGATTTCTTGTGCAATGTATAGTCACCAGGAGGGATTGCTCTAGTGGGGGCAGTCCTTCTTAGAACCATTCTTTCCTTTTCAGGGTTATTTTTAATCACAACCTCCCTCTTTTCTTTTAGAGTCTGCATTACATCCTCAAAGTAAAGAATTAGGAACTTTATTTTCTCCTCAAAAGGGAAAAAGCTAGACAATGGGTCATAGCTAGTATCAAACTGATGTACAAAATCTAAGGCCTTTTTATAAGCCACCCATTTTTCCTTCCTCAGCTCCTGCTCATCTAGATCAAACTCATTTCTAATGAGGTCTTCAGGAAACAGGAACTGATGGGGTCTACCTTTGCACACTGCTCTCTTTCTAAACATGCCATTAAAGAAATCTTCAGGATACACACACCTAGACACTGCAGTTGACAAATGATAAGGTTTAAGAAAATCCTCAAAAAAATTCCAACCTCCCTTGGTTATTACAAATTGGTGGGCTATGGTAACCGTAGGGAAAATAGTCCCTTTACCCCTGCCTATTAGCTCTGCTTCTTGCACACTACCAATTTGTCTGAGGATTTCTGTAGTTCCCACTTTGAGAGGGACCTGATAGGGAAATAAAAATGGAGTGCCTCTGAAACGGAATACTCTGAAAACTGTGGAGATAGGGTATAAGTAAATATCACCCCAATTATGAACAATTTTTATATTTTTTGCAAATTCTTTTGGTCTAATAAATTCCAAAAGAACCTTGGGGATCCTAGGATTTTCTGAACATAGGAGAGTCCTAATCTTTGACGCAAAATATTTATCAAATTTTAAGAAACTAGCATCATCTCTGTCCCATGACAACACTGTACTCCATAATTGCAATGACATCTTTTCTCCATCTTTCTCTTTTATAAGGTCCATTCCACTCACAAAATAATCACCATCTTTGAATAAAAATAGTTGCATGAGGAGGGAATACCATCCAAAAGGCCTATCACCCTTCCCATTCTTTATTCCTATCAACCCTCCATGGATAGCATCAGTAATAAAAGAAGCATAATCAAAGGTTACTGCAAGAGAAGGATTCAAAATCTGAGCAATCATCAGCATGTAATGATTGGGCATATTTGCCTCAACATCCTCTCCTAAAATTTGGCAAAGTGACCAATACACTCCCTTAGCCCTAAGGGTGAACAAATTCAATGAGAAGGGCTCTTCAGTGTTGGGTCCTACAACTGTCAACCCACCTATAGTCACAAAGAATTCTTTAAGAGGCCCATTTCTTAGGTGGTTCCTCTGTGCACTGTATACTTGAGCTAGTGATTTGAAATTAATTGGCTGTAGAAAATTGGTAAACTCATTAAGCCCAAAAGCACTTTTGAATTCCTCATTATTTATTTCAATGAGGGCTTTCCCATTTATATCCCTAATGCTTCTTGTGACTGGATCATAGTTGTGTGCAATCTGAGTCAGGAGATCCATATCCATGAATACTCCTGGAACTACCTATTTTCCCACATCTAACTCCCAGATGCTATTCTGTGGGGCTGGGGAATTTCTCATGCCAAATCCAGCTTTGAAAAACCCCAACCCAGACAACTCAACCCGTGGGTCTCTCAACCAGTTACCCTTGTCATATAACCCTTCTCCTATCTTCAAATGAGGAGCTCTTGGTACTAGTTCTTTCACTTTTGATGCCTGATTAGTTGACAATGTCAACTGCTTGAGAAAATCATCACAAATGGCCCTTTCCTGGTAATTAACTTTCCCTAAGATTTCTCTCTTAGGTGCCATCTTAAAATATGCAAGCAATTTAGTTATTACCCCCAACTGGTTTTGTGACAAATCAAGACCTCAATTAAAACACACTGGTAAGAAATTGCCAAACAAGAGTACAAGAAAACTTGTTTTTAGCTTGAAGGAATCCGCTTTGCAACTGGATGAATTTGCTCTATATTTGAAGAAAATAGCTCTGCAACCACTCCTCTGCAACAATTCTTTGGAATGATACCTTCACTCAATTGATACGAGATCATATATGGTACTCGGGCTCTTAACTGCGACATTGATACCGCATGCTTCGGCCATCCCTTCAGAATTGAATTCATGAGAGAATTCGAATTTTTCGCTCAATGGGTCACAACATACCTCCACATTTTTTCCTTTTGCTGTTTCGCTGTTTTGCAGAGCATAACCTTTGGGCAATTTCGTTAAACGAAATCACGCCAACCGTCTAATCAAATGAAACTTGATTGGCATTTACACTGACTTAACAACTTTGCCTTAGCACCGGGCCCTACCTCCTTTTCGCCATTTTGCGGGCTTTATCCTCCGAGCACTTTTCCTTCATGAAGCTATGCCAGGCATTGGATGGAACTTTAACTGCTCGACGTTTAATTCTCACCGAGACCGTTAGCTTCTTCACTAACCGCGCTTTTATCTTGATGGCTAGTGGTCTTTCGCTATTTCACAAAGCTTAAACCGCTTTCAACTTCAAGCCACGAAACAACGCGAAGCGTTGGATCAAATCAGAGATAACCATACTTTAAGGGATACCTTTATGCTTGCTTCACTTATGCCACTCTTTCATTGGTTACCGAATACCACGTGGCATTCAACCATTAGCTTTGGAAAACTCTTTGAGTTTAGTTCAATGTCAGCCACGTGTCTTTCCCTTATAACCGCCGGTTACACCTTGGCGGGCCCTTTCCTTTTTCTGAAACCATGTGTCAATTGACACGTCACCATCTAGCATTACACCTAGACCAACCTTCTCTTCCTTTTCTATTTCGTGAAGCATATCTCTCGGTTGATTCGTGACCATGAAACTATGCGAGCCCTTGGATCAAAACGGAGTTGATCCTCTTTTAACTTCATGCTCTATCTATCTTCGAGGCCCAAAAACCTTTTCGCTATTTTGCAGGGCATAAAACATGAGCACTTTACCATTGTGAATTCACGCGGGCTGTTAGATTATATTTGACTTGCTCGATGCTTAACAACTTAATTGAATTCAGCAGACGTGGGCCCTTTGACTCAACTCCATCCACCTGACATCTAGTCACCTTTAAAACTGACATGTTCACCTTTTATTCGCTAAGAGGACACATCGAATTCCACCTTACCCTTTGCCACCTACATCTGCTAGGTCACTCCTTAACCTGTGGCATGACTCACCTCTAGGACCCACCTTTTAGTCCTTAGACCCGACTTGCTAACTATTTTGATCTTCTACCACATGCCATCATCTTACTCACCATCTCGACCAACTGGAATGCCTTCTTGGAGCGCCATGTCATTTCGCTACTTCGTGAAAGCTAACTGTCGAGCATCTTCCTCCTACAAAGCTACGCTAACCATCAGATCAAATGAAACTTGCGCATCTGTTATGCTCTTATTAAAACTCCCTTTTCGTAGGCCAAAAAACCTTTTCACTATTTCATGGGGCATAACCTTTGAGCATCTATCAGCCACTAAACAGTGTGGACCGTCGGATCAGATTGGACTTGATCACCTTTTAGTCACTTGGAAAGTCTTCGTTGTAGGGTCCCACCAAATGCTTTCGCCATTTCGCGAAAGGTATTTTACTTGCAAGTTTTGGCTGCGAAATAATGCCAGCCATTAGACCTTGAACAAGATGAAGCCCTTTTAAATTGGACCAAATGCGCCATTGAACACACTTTTCTCTTTCGCCATTTCACGAGTGTTAAACCACGTGCAACTTTGCCTAATGAAATAGCAAAAACCATAGATCCATTTGAGAGCTGCAAGCAACTTATTGGGCTCGACAGCATTAGGAAGAAAAGACATAAGGCATAGATTTTTAAGATTAATTCAATAACCGCCTAGGCAAATGACATGGGGGGACACCTCTTACGACCCCAAGACCCATTATTTAAGTGGATAAAGTAACGAAGGAATAGAAACCAGAGGGTTTTTTGATCAAACATTGAACGATTTAAAATTAAAACCCTAAACCCTTAAGACCTAACACAGACTTAAAGCAGTTGATAGTGTGTCTAACTCAAAATTTCAAAAACTTAGCCAATTATGGGAAAAGAAAACCCATTTTTTAAATAGTGATAACACCTTCCACAACATTCACACCATATTCTTGTATTGTAATCCCATGGTACTGTAGTATACTATCGGTTAAGATCTGTGTGAGTTCGGTAGCTTCTAGTATTTGCTCGGTGTGAAGACCTCATATAGTTTTTCTATTTAAACCAACACTTCTCGGTACTATGTCCATATCTATTGGAGTTTTTGCAAAACCCCTTGAATTTTGCCTTCTAAAAATTGCTAGCAGACTTTGTCCTACATTGTTTAGGTGTGTGACCATACTTATTGCAATTGTAACAATAACTATCATACCTAGTGACATTCGGTTGCTTACCTTTTCTGATTTGGCACATGTTGGTAGTATGTCCTTGTTTTCCACAGTAGTTGCAGATAGACTTCTTTCCTTTGATGTTCTCCTTGTTTCCAGCTTGCTTTGATGATTCCCCTCTCTCGGTGGTGTTGATCCCTTTCTCGGTAGAGTGATTTTCTTTGTAACTGAGTCCTGCATCTTTGTTGGGTCTTCTTATATTTAGTTGCTCATCCAACATCCTTGATGCTTCATAAATTTTCTTCAGTGTTTCTTTTGATTTCTTCTCTACTTCAAGTTCATTGGTCAATCTTGATAATTAAAGTTTCAATGCTTGATTCTCATTTTCTTTTAGATTTGCTTCATGATGTGCATAACCCAATTGATAAGAAAGATTATGTTGAATTCCAGTCATTCTTGTAATTTCATCATTCTTTTCAGACACCAATGCTTCTAGATGTTGTTTTCCCCTTTCCATGTCTCTTATGTTATCCTCAGTTGTTCTTAATGCATCAAGATTTTCAGTCATCTGTGTGCTGAAATGCTCATGTTTTCTTTTCATTGCTTTCAGTTGTTCAGTCAGTGCTTTGTTCTTTTCTTTCAGTTCTCCGATCATTTCTTCAGTCTCTTCTGATATACTATTCTCAGATGATGTCTCAATTTGTTCCACCAACTCTTGTGAGTCCTGTAAATCATCAGACAACCTTCTTCTAATTTTTAGTGATCTTTGCATTTGTCTCTGCATATCTGTAATCACTTGATTAGCATGATCCAATTCTTCAAGATTGTTTGTAGCCTTCCATTGATAAGATCTTTCTCTTTAGGCTGTTAAACCCTTTTCCAAGATTGAAGCTTTGATACCAATTGTTAGGTCCAACTAGGAAAGCTAATGTATTGAGAGGGGAGAGGTGAATCAGTACTTCAAAACTTTTCTTCAAAAAAAAAATCTTACTGATAAACATAAATTGTAAACTGCTGATCTCATAATATAAAACTAACACATAATTATAGAAATGACATTCATACACATTTCACTCCATAACACAAATATTTTGGCTACGCAGAAACTCTTTGTTAGAGAGAAAAACTGTGGTGGGGATGGCACCCACAACTTCATTACTGCAATAATAAAGGTTGCTCGGTTAGAGCTACATGTTTAGCTATTTTTGATAGCTTACCCTGTTAGGAGTATCAAGATCTTTAGATCTACCTTGCTAAAGGATTTTATAACACTTATACAAAATGATGCACCTGGTTAAAGGCTTTACAATTTATAGAATTTGTTAGAGTCTTTTTCCCTATTAAAGGTTTCTATTACAACTCAAATGATTCAATAAAATCTTTACAAATATCTGTAACTTTACTTCTGAAATGTCATAGCAGATTCTATGTGCTCAATATGAAATTACCTTGCTCAATGCATACCTTGGTAATTGATAAATCAACTCGGTAAACCCTTCTGTTTACTCTGTCCCTTAAACTGTTCTCTGAAGACTTTCTCAGTGATCTTTGAATATCTCTGTCAGTCATAGCAGTCACAACTTAATGTGTCCTCTTATGATTTTCTTTTTAACTCTTCTATCACACATGTCTCACATTTTGATTCTCAAATCACTCTGTATAAATAGATCTCTGGGATAGTGATATGTTCATGCTTCGATCTTACAAACAAGATTCATCGAATGAATAAACATAGAAATTATTTCATTGGATAAACTTCCTCAAAATAATACAAAATCTTGAAGTGCAATTTCCTATGTGATAACGGTTCCCTGTTCCTCGATTCTTGTAACACATTTCAACATATGTGTCCAGGTTCATTGAATCTAGTAACATGTTTCTACTCGGTTCATATTACTCAGTATACCTTCTTTGTTGCTCGGTAGACATAGAACATTACTCAGTAGACAACTCGGTGTATACTTAACTCTGTGACCCCTTTCTTCTGTAATCGACTGCTTTAGTGCTTACCGACTGAATATTTCGGTAGTATTAACCGACTAGAGTATATAGGATGACTTTGGACATAAAACTAATGACAACTTAGTAAATAATAACATGAATGTGGGATAAAGGAGGTAGTTATGGATAAATATTTGTCCCACATTCTCAACGTGAGTGTGGTGAATGGGAGAAGAAAGTGCTAAATGGAGAATGAATTCGTGATAGATTTGAGAATGAGTTTATGATAGAAAGAATTATTTAATAAAATAAAATGATTTAATGAATTGAAGAAAAGAAGGTATTAATGAATCAGTTAAATAGATAATGAAATCCATTTGATTAATAGAGGAAATATGAGTACCGCATGGGGATAAATTATATGAAAAATTTATGTGTCTACATAACCATGTGAATCTTTAAAGTTAGGGTGCACCACTAAAAGGCCCTCTCACCAATTATTATAGATAAACAAGCTTTATGTTGTAGATTTGGAATTCACAATTACCTTGTATTAGTATCAAAATATGCTTTATACATTAAAAAAACATTCCATTGAGAATTGATAGATAGAAATAAAATGAACATTATTTTTTGTGTTCACTAAAACTCAAGTTTGTTTTTTCAAGAAAATCTTAGCATAGTCTTGAATCAATATTTTGTAGCAATTTATCTATCAAAGATCATTTCATCACTCAATATGCATTTTATATTTTGAATTTTTTCTTGAACACTAGCGAGTCTCGTCCTATCTAATTCTACTAGAAATGTGGAATTCTCAATGTTGAATTGATTGATGACTCACCAATGTTGAAAGCTGCAACTTTAGTTGGTGTTAGTAGTAATAGGGGCCAATGTTTTGATGTTGATGAATATTAAAGAGTTTGATGAGTTGCATGAATTAGACATGATTTACTTCTATATATTCCTTTAATTATCTTGCATAGTGACATGGCATTTTGATCTTGATAATACCATGACATGATAATTTCAAGTGATTTTTTTTTTAGAACCTAAGGTTCCATTTGATATATTTGATTTTATACCATCAAGTATTAAATAATTCTCTCTTTTATGGTATTAACAAAAGATATTGTTTTACTTGTGTAATTTTTTCCTTGATATTCAATGCTCGATAGAGTTTGTCTATCAACATCTCTTCTACCTAACACATCTATTTCCAAATTAGATCCATAATTTGTCAATGTTGTATTACTGAGATGATCTTCCACTTATTTTCAATTATGTATTGATCATTAGGTAGAACATTTTCTTTATAATCAGTATAATTTTCTTTTAGTTAAAATAATCATCCATTCCAAATGTCATAGATTATAATTGAGTGAATCCCATTGATTTAATTGTAGTATTATCAAGTTTGATATGTCTTCATATATTATGAAATGGATTTTGCAACAATAACTCTTAACAAAAAAAAGTCCACACATGTTTCTAATTGGCATGCAAGTATAGTGGTAAATCTTGGAAACAATCTCACAATAGCTACTATAGTCCTTGCCTCACATTTATTATACTGTCTCCACTTAAGAGTATATTTACAAGATCTAACTGCATTTATAAGTGAAAAAAATTTCATTTTATATGGTCTATCCAAATATCCTTCAATGAAATGCTTTAGGTGATTTTTATTAGGGTCGAGGTGCTATCTACCTTGAAGAGCCTATGTCATATTATATGGTTCTAACATCCTTAGAATGTGTCCCTAGGAACTTAGGGTGTATTGTATAAAATATTTTGTATTTATTCACACTATTGTTTGTAATACATATTAAATACACCCTAGGACTGAGAGCGGGGTAGGGGGGAGGGGGGGAATTAGTCCTGATCAAATACTTAAACTTTATCCACTATCAGCTTGGTCTTAATTTTATCAGCAACAATAAAAAACAAATCAACAATATATGAATATGATTACAATATTATTTTAGGCTCACTGCCAAGGAAGCACGCTACTCTCCAAAGAGCTTGCAGGCTGAGATACACTATCCTAGGGAAGGATACAAAATTTACATAGAATACTCACTATCTCCAATAAAGGCACATGAACATATGAATAAAAATGAATAGGCCTTCATCAACACTACCTCCAAAAATATCTAAGTATGAAGTTGTCCTCGAATCTTTGTCTTAAGAAACCACCTTCGAAACAATCACCACACAGTTCTTTTGACTCTTTTAATCACTGACAACAAATGATATAATAATGTAGGCGTAACTCACACATTGATTCACACACTCATCCACATTATCAACACTAATTTGGTCTTTCTATATATACCCTCTTTTTCATTGCAAACCTCAGCTAGGTCAATCAGAGTAGAGGACAAAAATAGGTCCTATCAAGTCAACCACCAAAATATAAATGTGGTACAAGAGGTTCAATCTAGGAGAGATAGAGGACCTAAACAAATCATATTACGTATTTCTAAGTAGTCCCATACAATTGACACACTATCACACATCCTCCAAGGTGGACAACAAGGTAACATGTAGATAAGCCAAGCAACACATCACTAGTTGGTCCAAAACATATCTTCCAGATGCACAAGCCCAATGTGGATCCTCACACACCAAGGTAGAACCCATAAAAATTGCAACACAATCATCAATGCAAGTGGAGGCACCCAAATAAGAGAACTTTTGTTAGTTGAACTATAACAATTACTTTGAAACACACATGCAAGACACAATGTACCATTAAACATGTCTTATAATATTATGTAGGGCATGCAAGGATATTGCTTGAACATACAAAATCATTCCCAAAATATTCTTTCTTCTTTCCACATTAAGATAAAATTGGCATAACACAATTGATATGAAACACTTAATTCTAGAGAGTTAGAGAAATTAGTCATGCACAAAACATCATTATCACCCCTTTTTGACAACAACATCTAAAAATTGAACTAGGACAAAACAAAAACATTATGAACATGTCCTCCAAGTCGTAGCACCTGAAACATCAATGTGGATAGATGCAGAGTATCTTTTCGATGAATTCAGATGGACAACTAGATTGCTAGCAAACTACAATCACCAACCATATTAGATACAACACCAAGGACCTAAAAATATGATGCAGGAGCATCCCTAGTTCTTGGCAATCTTGCAACAACCCAAAACATTTTCCTTTCAGTTTGTTTCCTATTTTGTAGTTTCAACATTTCTTTCTGCGTTTCTTTGCATTTTCTCATCGGATCTTGTCGAGCTAGATTTTTCTTATGGACATTTTCATCCACCTTATCCTTGGTCCACGAGACATTTGGACCTTTTTCTGACAAGTTATCTCTTCCGAAACCTGAGGCAGTTTTTTGGCTTGGAGCACGGGACCACTTGGACCTATTTTCTATCGGCGAATCTTGTAGATCTTTCTCGTAGCTTGTGGAGCCTAATTTCATTGCTTCCAATGTTCTGTGGCTTGTGTCTGACCTTCCTTTCGAGTCCACACATCATTCTATGTTGTTTCTAGCGGGATTCCTTTGGCAGAGGTTGACCTTGTGTTTTACACATTTCATCTTGTGCATCAGCCATTGTTTCATCTTGGGCCGACGTGGATCACCCATGATCATATAAATTAATTTAATTAAGCATTTAGAATAAATTTTTAAGAATATAGAAGATAAATCTGAAGGTTAGGAGGTGCAGAGTTGGCTCACATTCTTGCTTGAGCCCAGATATTGTATTTAAGCATGTATGTAATCAGGACAGTGTGCCGAATCTTCTAAGCCCACACGTTGCAGGTAGTTTTTAATATAATTTCATGATATAATAAATTTTGTTATGCATTGCCTCCATCATGATTGTGTTGTTTCTACTGTGTAACTCTTGCTGAATAGTCTGGACTTTTCTCTTTGAGGACTTACTCCTATCGTGACTGCACCAAAATATAGGAGTGCAATGTCCAAAGATAATAAACATTATGTTCAATTCTACAAGACCATATCATCAAATATGGAGGAATGCAAACATTCTTCTAGACAATCATTGGGATATATATATCTGCACCAAATCACTTCATCAAACTTCTAAGGACCAGAATGTCCTAAAACATCATCTTCTCACTCACCATCATATACATAAGATCAATATCTCCATTATATTGCTATGTATCTAATCCTCATATTAATATTCTTCATCATCATTGCCATCTTTTCTATCAAACATTGTCAACATTAACATTTGCATCAAAACATCATACTAACAATAGACAATCAACACCAAGAAGGTGGACATCAATAGCATAAAAGATCTACAACCAATATTCATTTTTTCTCTATATCAATAACAACAACTGCTCATCAGTTTCCAATAGTCTACTCATGTACTAACAACATATGGCTTCATCATCACTATTTCAACAACCACAATAATTCTCTATTCAACCACATCATCAATGACAACACAACAAGAACAGCACATATTGTCAAACATTAGGTCGACATCAATGACAACACATATTGCCAACAATTTCCCCCTTTTTTATCAATGGAAACACTTACTAATGCATACGTAATGCAATGTTTTCTCCTTCCCTCTCTCCATATCTACAATCTCTTCCCCTTTCACCAGTATCTACTATTTCTCTCGCTTTGACAAATAAAGGAATCTATTCGTATCTCTCCTACATCTCACATAGTATCTCTCCCCCTTTGACATCAAGGAGAAAGAGTGCATGTATTCATCTGATTCTAAGTTTATATTATTCCTTTTCAACAATAACTAACCAACTACCTGCTCCCCCTAAGATTAGCAATCAACAAAAATCTAGAAGAAAAAATATATACCTTGAAATTATCCTTCTGGATAGATGCACTAACATATGCATCTAGTTAGAAGGAGGAGAAACAACCCTTTATTTTGTCTAAGATACTCAAACATCCTTTGAAAGTGTCTTAGTGAGAATATCTACAATCTGATCTTTAGTGGGAACATACTCCAATATGACTTCTTTCTCTACAACTTTCTCCCTTAAAAAATGATACCAGATATAAATGTGCTTGGTTCTTGAATGAATTACTGTATTCTTTGAAATGTTTATGGCACTTGTATTATCACACATGATACGAATGTGATCATCACATATTACCTTAACATATTTCAATGTCTGCTTCATCGACATCACTCGAGTACAACAAGATGTTGTAAAAATGTATTCTATCTCTGCAGTTGATAAAGAAACCGAATCTTGTTTCTTATTGAACTAGGAGACCAATCTATTTCCCAATAAAAAATGCACTTCCACTGGTACTTCTTTTGTCATTAACACAACCATCCAAATCAACATTAGTATAAGCCTCTAGAGAGAAATCACTATCCTTCTTATATCATAAACCATAATCCAGAGTTCCTTTTAAATATTTGAATATTCTTTTGACTACCTTATCACGAGATTACTTGGGATTAGCTTGATATCTGACAACCAAACATACCGCATGCATAATATTAGGTATAGAAGCAATCAAATATAATAGTCCTCCAATCATAGGTCACCTATAGAGAGTATGATAAACTCCCAAAGATCCATCATTGTTTCTCAAGGGACAACCAACAACCATGTGGGTATTCATTGGTTTAGCATTCTCCATACCAAACTTCTTCAATAGCTTCTTAATATACTTTTCTTTAGAAATGAAGATTCCATCATCTAAATTTCTAATTGAGAAAATTGAAGACCAAGAAAGAAGGAAAACTCACCAATCATTGACATCTCAAATTCCTTATGAATTTTCCCTACAAATCTCTTGCATACATTATCATCTCTTTTGAAGATAGTTCCATGAACATATATAATAACTATCAACAATTTGTCTTCCTCAATCTTGAAATAAATATTAATATATGTTGTACCTTTCTTGAAGCCTTGTTGTAGTAGATACTTATCCAATCTTTCATACAAAGCCCTAGGAGGTTGTTTAAGACCATACAATGCCATTTTCAATCTGCACACCATGTTAGAATCTTTTGGAAACTAAAATCCATCAAGTTGGTCTATATAGAATTCTCCTTATAGGTCTCCATTTAGGAAGCTGACTTGACATCCATCTAATACACCTTAAAGTCCTTGTGAGATGCAAATGCAAGAAACATTAGGATTGCTTCCAATCTATCCACTAGAGAAAAAGTCTCCTCAAAATCAATGCCTTAAGAATATCGCTTACACACCAACTTGGTTTTATTCCTTGTCACTTCTCCTTATTTGTCTAGTTTATTGTAGAATACCCACATGGTTCCAAGAACATTCTTATGTGTAGGTTTGGGAACAAGCTCCTATGTCTGATTCTTTTCTATTTAATCAAGTTCTTTCATATCTTTCATCCATCCTTCATCCTTTCTTACATTAAAAAAGTTTTTTGACCCAATCTTTGATAGAAGAATATTCACTTGTTCACTTGCCTTGACAAGTCTTATTCTAGTTTATACACCTTCATTCTTATTACTAATTATCTGATCCTCAAAGTGACACCTTTTGAACATATCTTATCGGAGTCTTAGGGGTCTTTTCTAATTTCTTCTCCTTTGTTTCCTTTTCTTCCTCTTTTTCTTCTGTAGAGTAGGGAACACCTTCTATTCCACAATCCTTAGGTTCTTTTGTGGTCTGGTTCTAAATTCCAACCACTCTAATATTTGTGCTCTCAACTATCTTCTTGAGTCTCTTGTTGTAACATCTGCAGGCCTTGCTTCTTGTTGAATAACCAAGGAAGGTTCATGAATTCTTGAATCAAACTTTCCAAGACCTTCATTTCTTCTGATGTAGTACTTCCAAATATTTTGAATTACCTAACAGTGGAGGTCCTTCCATATCACAACTCATAAGGGGTATTTTAAATGTTTACTTTTTCCTTCACTCTATTAAGATTACAAATAATATTGCGTACAACCTCTTTCCAATAAACACTAGGCAAGTTGGCATAGTTTAACATCGTCCTAACCATCTCTTAAATAGTTCTATTTTTCCTTTTAGCTACCCCATTTTTCTGAGGGATGCTAGGAGCAGATAAATGTCTCCTAATACCATGATCTTTACAAAACTTATTAAACTTATTCGATGTAAATTCACCTCCTCTATCAAAACTTAAACATTTGATCTTAGTATCCATTTCATTCTCAAATATAGATTTGCAAGCCTTAAACTTATCTAGTGCTTCAAATTTTTCTCTTTGAAAAGTAACCCATGTCATTCTAGAGTAATCATCAACAATTATTGTCTTGGTAGGTCTGCATAGATCAGTATGTATTAGCTCCAATGGTTTTGAAGTAGAATATTTCTTTTTCCTGAATTTATTTTTTATTTGCTTTCACATTTGACACTCATTGCATAGTGTATTGGTAGACTTGATAATCGTGGGCATATCTCTTTTTCGACAAACATAAATATGTTGAACCTCCGACAGATTATCATCAGACAATGGCATGGTCATTGGAGCTAGTTGTCGTTAGTAAATCGACAAAAAGTTCATCCAAACATTTCGGTAAAGCATCGATATTCCGATGATATTGAACAAATATTTCGTTGAGTTTACGACGAAAAATAACCAAATGTTCGTCGATATTTTGATGATGTCGACAAAGCATTTTATTGACATTACGATAAAATGATCGTTGCTTGTACAACAACTATGTCGGACATTTTTATTTTTTGTCAGATGGGGTTCGTTGAAATTGTGACGAAACCTATAGTTTTTAAAAAAAACAAATTATTCGTTCAAACTCCCTAGGTGCCTCCAAACCAAAAGGGAGTGGTTCACCGAGCCATTGTTTGGTAAGGGATTAGTGATGGCCATCTTGAGATTAACAACTTGAGGATGGATCTTGTGGGAGGGTTGGATGGTTTCATGACTTTCTCTAAAGGCACAAGGAATGTTTATTGCAACAACATTGTCAAACTAAACCATCATGCAATTGGAGTTCTTGAATAGATTTGTTTGCTTGCTAATTCTGTTATGTGCTTGTATTTCAAATGCACAAGACAATTCTGTAAGACTTTGCTTTGAAACTCAAATTCTATAGTAGAAGTACCAGATACATACAAAAACATGTTATATATTTGACTAACAGATTTAAAATCATGTTGTTCTTTATAATTATTAATTGTAAGCCACATGTACACCTAATTTTATAAGGATAAATGCTATAATTTTCTTTGGTTGAGTAAACTATGAATGGAAGGGAAATATATGTAATTTGGGACACAAAAATTAAAGATTTCATGTGACAAAAATGATATTAGAATAATTTAAAAGGGAAATTTATATCGTATCATGTGTGTGGAAAAGTGTTTGTCACTGTTGGTGTAGGTCTTAAACAATGGAAACCCCAAGTTTTTTGTTTCTAGCATGGTTCTCTTACTCTCTTTGATTCGACCAGTAGACTGGTTAAGCCTCTTAGTTGACATCAATAATCTCCCCTTTTGATTTAGTGATGCCTGAATCATAATAGATCAACATAGTAATATAATAAATAAAAAATTGAAATGAAACATTTCTCCATATGTACAAATACTTTCTACTTGTATTCCTTAAAAATGAAAAATCATATACAAGCACATAAAATTAATGTGACAATCTTAATAGTTAATAGTTAATACCCCAAAAAAGCATTAAATATCATCCACCTAGTGGATTCGTATAAAAT
Organism: Cryptomeria japonica; assembly: GCF_030272615.1. Classification (NCBI taxonomy): domain Eukaryota; kingdom Viridiplantae; phylum Streptophyta; class Pinopsida; order Cupressales; family Cupressaceae; genus Cryptomeria; species Cryptomeria japonica. The sequence continues at coordinate 160,035,804 of NC_081415.1, read as the reverse complement.
TCACATTTAAAAGCAAAATTGTAGACTTGGCAATCAATAGATGGGTGATATTGATTATCAAAGAACATGGTACTTATACAACAAAAAATTACATAGTTCTAAAGATGTTTTTGTAGTCCCCCCAAAATATACCTTTTCTGAGAAAGAATCCTATATTTGAAGACAATGAAAATAGAAAAGTTCAAACAAAGGGAATTCACAACTATCTTATGGTGAAAAAAGAAATATCTGATAAATTTTATTTGGTTAGAAATAATACCATTAATGCATCACTCATTCTAGATTCAAGCAACTCATCTCTTTCACTTTGCGAATCAGCTAAGGAAGCCTTCTTCACATCTCTTTTCAAGTTGTTCAGGTCAGATTTGTAATCCCTCAGTTTAGCAAGCATGTTGGCCTTTACACTAGGCTGCAAACTTGTTGCCTCAAGATCCATTTTACGAATCTTCAAAAACCACAAATAGGTCATAATGTGGTACAATATATTATAATTGTAAAGCGGAAAATCGCGATCGAACCCTAGTTGCTCTCCCCTCTTCCAACTCCAAGGAGAGAGAAGGGAGATTCACTAGGGTTGATGGTTTTCACTTAGGGGAGAGACTTTACATTCAAAAGAGGGGTTGAAACCCACAAGATCCAATCCCACGCAATGCAAGATTGGATGCTAAATGAGTTTCAAGGGTTATGACAACAAGGCTACCCTCTTTTGTAAAGAATGTGCATAGGAGAATTAAGCTAGGAATGCATAGAAAGTGACAAAGATTCGCTTATAAACTGAGATAGGAATACAGTATGAAGCTGCGGACCTGGAATTAGTAGTAAAATGTCGATATGGCGCTGTCTTGCAAATTTGAGCAAAAGTTGTCAGGATGATGGCGCCCGGTGCCACGGTCCTTCGAAAAATCTGCGAAACGAAGGGGGATCTGTTCATCTCTGCACAAGGATTCCAGATCTTCAATCTCAGCCACGTACCTGCAACCTATACACAGAAAAGCGAAGACGATTGGGGGGTTAGGGATTAGGGGTTTGCCTTTAGGTCAAACCCCGGTTTTGGAATTAACCAAGAAATGAGCAAGAGCTGTAAATGTAAATGACTGTAAAACAAGTACTAATACCTTGTTCTAAGGATGTTTGTATCCTTATGTGCGAAGGTTTAGATGTTGTATGTTGTATGTTGTAGTAGTATGTGATCTCCTCTTCAATGGTTGAATCCTTGTCTTGAATGCAACACTTAGCCTTGAATGGAGACTTGAAATGATCAATTGCTTGAAGGAATGCTTGAATGCTTGAATGCTTGAGTATAGTTTCCACGCTTGTACACATATGTCCTTCTTACCCCAAATGGGAGAGGCAAATGTAGTTTATATACTTGTCATTTAGGGCTAATAGACTGATTTTCCCGACCTTAGGCCGACCAGGAAAGTTTATTTTCCAAATTGCAAACAAAAAGACTCGAAGTCCAAAGGAGACAGGGCCCAAAATAGGACCCAGGGACCAGGGCGCTAGGCGGCCTGGTCCTGAAGGACCAGGGCCCTGGGCGCTCTGGTCCCACCTCCCGGGACAGCAGGGTGCAAGGAGGTTCAGACCAGGGTGCTTGAAAAATGCAGTTTTCAGTGTCATAATCAGGTTTCGGGGTCTCCATTCAGGTTGCATGTTGTGTCACCATCGTGAAGACTGAAATGCAGTCAAAATTGCAAGTGTCACAATTTTAGGACACTACATTTAGCCCCCACTTTAGCGGGAGTATAGGCGTATGCTCATACTTTCGGTAAAGTACAAGGAAACAATATTGAAAAACTTTCACCATGTCAAGGAGGCAAGACACACCAAGCCCCCAGTGGACTAAGGATCTTACGACTTCGATTGACAAAGTAAAAGGGAAGATCACAAGGGAGAACCATGACTGTCAGTAGTAAGGTTCCCTCACTATGAGTCATGCAAGAAAGATATCAAAAATTTTCAAGGCAAAGCTAAATTTGCCAAGAAATTCTCAAGTATCTTGAAAAGATATGAATGGGATGTATGCCCCCCTATGTTAAAGCGATCGCACACGCCTCACCGGGGGTGATTGCTTTAAGGTAGTGATACATATAAGAATGAGAAAGGAAAGGAGCACGTTATCGCAAGGATTTAGCCCCCAAGTGTGAGATAAGCCCAAGGATAATAGACACAAAACACAAAGCACAAGGTGACTTCGCTTTCCTCGGGGTCAGTATGCTGTATGATAATTCATGTATATATATCATATGTATGTATGCATAATTATTCTTCATTCCCCAATCAAGGAAGGTCACCTAGAAGAAGGGAACACATGTGTCTTTTGAGTCAACATGAGAGAGACCAAAAGAGATCTCAATGCTTTGCATCGTCCTCAAGTAGACAACACTAAGGACAACAAATAGAAGAATGAGAATAGCACATAGAAGAAGTAACGAAAGAGAGGAGGAGAGAATCTGCTATGCTAATGTAACTAGTCTAGCACGTCATCTATCCCCCGATCTTGCTGATCAATGTTTCGGGAAGGCAGGGAACACGCTAGAGGAGGAACATTCAACACAGTAGATGGAGCTATCACAAGATCCAAACAAGGGCTATGTTCATGTTCCGAGCCACGTTGTTCTTGTCTAGGAGCTAGGATAAGTGCTTTAGAAAATTCAGTAGATAAATGGTTATCAATATCAACAAGTTCATATTCACTATCAGAATGAACAGGAGTAACATTTTCATCATGAATAACATTTTCATCTATATCATCATCAAGATTTATAAAAATAGGATCTTTAACTCGCACAGGATCAAGACCATCATGCATCTTATGTTTAGGAGATTTAGGCTCAATGTCCGGCTGAGGAGAAAATGGAATAATGCTTGTTGAAGGTGTTTTTGGAGATTTCAAAGTTTGAGCTCTAAGACGACGCTTTCGCCGGTGTTCACGTGCAGAACGATTTCGTCTAGTCTTAGTAGGAAGTGAAGAAGATTGAGGAAGAGAAATGTTCTCATCCCTATCACTTGGGTGTTTAGGTTGTGGTCTCTTAGGCTGGATAATAGGAGAAGAAGAAGGTCTCTTGTCTCTATAAAAGGAAGGAGGAGGAACTGCTCCATATAAGGGAGGAATATGTGGTTTAGAAAGAAGACCAAGTCCATCATGACGAGGAGGTATAGGTCTACTTTTAGGAAGTTTATTAGATATAGACATAGTCACATCCATAGGGATGGGTTGGGAATCTTCTTGAGGAAAGACATTAGTTTTATCTTTCAAAGGAAGAACTTCCTTCTCAAGAATGATAGGAATGTCAAGTTTAGGTGTTCTAGGTTCACTTAAAGATAGGATCATGTCTTTTTTCCACTTTTGATAAGATTTGAAAAGATGATCACTTCGCGGAGGAAGGGATTGGAATTGTTTAGGCCAAAAGTAATCAAGAGGAACACTAGAGGTTCTTTCAGCTGGTTTAAAGAGGCTATGATTGACAGTAACAACTTCACCATTATGGGGAAATTTCAAACACTTATGAATAGGAGAAGCAATAGCTTTCATGGAAGATAGCCAAGGATAGCCAAGCTTCACACGAAATTGTTCGGAAGATGGAATAATAGCAAAGTTCACATCAAGGGATTTGTTATGGACCTCAATAGGCAATGTAATAGAACCAATTGCAGGAGAAGGAAATGCATCAAATAGTTTCACAATCACATCTGTTTTGTCATATATCACTTGATTCAATTGCAAAGTAAAAAGAAATTCTTCAGTAATAACATTAACCATGCACGAAGGATCAATACGCACTCCACGGCAAGGTGTATTCTTGACTTTTGCAACTATGTATAAAGGACCATCAGGTGCCCTAATGGTTTCACTGGAATCAAATGTGATGGAAGGTTCTTTAGGGTTTTCTTGCTGCTCTACAAAGTTAATCACATTTGGAGTCATAGACACAAGACCATCAGATGAAAGAGAGGAATCATTAGTCTCAATCGCATTAGAGGTATGAGAAGGTAATGGATCAGTGAAAATCTGAAGATTTTGATTAGGAGGAGCTACAGATGTATTGCCTTTATCATTCACTCCAGAAATAGAAATAGTATTATTATCAATCAAATCTTGAATTTTACCCTTTAAAGAAAAACATTTTTCAGTATCATGCCCAGGCTGACGATGAAATTTACAAAAAGCTTTGTTATCAAAATAAGGTGAAGTAATCTTTGCAGGATCAATTTTCCTTATAGGAGGAAGAATAAGCACATTTTGTTCCAATAACTTATTCATAATACTATGCAATGATTCATTCAAAGGAGTATACTTTCTTTCTTTCTTGAAAAATTTAGAAATAGGAGGCACACATGATGCTGCATTCACATTGTTGTTGATGATGTTTTCATTGAATTTGATGGAATCTCTGTTCGGTTTAAACTTCCCAAATGGTTGTTGACTGCTATCACCCTTATCACTCGGAGCCATAGGATGTGATTGTTCCATTTGACTCACAGTCAGTTGATAATTGTGAAGAGTGGCACACAACTGTTGGAAAGAAGTAAACTCAGAAAATAGAAGTTTGTCTCGAATATCTTTTTGTAAATTAGAAATAAAGATTCTTTGAATATCATTGTCAGGCACTGGAAAAGAAATTTGAGCATACAAATGCTTATATCTACCAATGAAATCAGTCACTTTTTCTTTAACACCTTGTTTACAATGCATTAAATCAATCAAAGTAACTTTAGGACTTATATTGTTTTGAAATTGTTGAATGAAAGCATTTGCAAGTTGTTCGAAAGAAGTAATAGAATAGGAAGGCAACGAGCAATACCATTGTAGGGCTTTGTCTCTTAATGTTCTCATGAATAGTTTTGCAAGCAACCTTTGGTCATAAGCAAAATCGGTACAAATTGTTTGAAAAGTCTTAACATGTGTTAGAGGATCACCTTTACCATTATAAAGCTCCAAATGCGGGATTTCGACATGTTTAGGAGGGATAGCTCGAACAATGTCAAGAGAAAGTGGGCTCGCAACATCAAATGTGGGCACACTAAACTTAGATTGATTCATAGAGGCAATTTGTTGCTGTAAAGAAGAGACAGTTTGTGCAAGATTGTTAATGGTCGCTTCAGTCGAAGAGTTCATATTAGATGTGTTAGATTGAGATGGAGGTGTTATGTTATTGAAAGAAGGTAAAGAGTAAGGTGGTGGGACCCTATGATAATTAGTCATAGGAGATGATTGGACAGGAGGAACACTACAAGGAGGAATGGAATGGTTAAATGAATTGCCCCCTTGCGTCATGTTCATTTGTGAAGATGTAATAGGAACACTCATTGAAGGGACGAATGAAGAAATCGGATTGAATGAAGGAAGAGGGTTAATTGAAGAAGAGGGAGGATTGCCCCCATGACTAGTGATCACAGGGGGAATGTCTTGTGTAGAAGTGGTCATTATGTTTGATGTAAAGGTAGGTATGCTAGCAATAGAAGTCATCAAAGGAATAGAATGATTGACTTGAGTAGGAGGTTGTGTACAACCTAAATTTTCAGCACAACTCTTCATAGGCATCACATTCGAATCAACAATGTGTGAAATACCACGCAAAATATCAATTCCATTCTTATCACTTTGAAGCATACGTTTTAGACCCTCAATTAAAGGAAGAGCTTGACTATCAGGGTATTCTTGAGACATCCATTGTCGAAAATCATCAAATTGGTTATCCAATTTCGAAAGTTGTTCTACAGAAACCTCATGGAGAGCTTCTTCATCATTAGGAGGATTAGAGGAATTACCCATGTCCTCGTTAAAAAGGCTATTCAAATTAGGTTCCATCTCCTCGGTAATTAAACCTTGGAAAGACTTAATTCTACGGCTTCGTCTAACGGGAATAGTGTAAGTAGGACTTATTGTTGTAAAACTCATGCACTAGAGAAGGAGAGAAAATTTTGATTTTAGAGGTAGCAATTTTTAGTAAAATCAGCCAATCTTCTGGATTTAAGCTGTTAAATGCAATCACGACAGTCTCCCGAAATTTCAGAAAAAATGTCCGGGACCGTGGCCCTCGGAGTGCAACACGGTCCTTGTAACTTTTTTCAAAATTTGTAGGGATGAAAGGTATGATGATTTTAAAGCCAATCTGAAAAAATTGAGTGATTTTACGATCTGTAGATAGGCCAAATTAAAGTTGCAATCTCAAAATTGAACCCTACCCAGATTGTCAAAAAATGCAAAATTTGAATTTTGAAAAAGAGAGGGAAACTGAAATTTTGAATTTTATGATTTTAGAGGGAATGTCAAAAGCAATGCAAGTTTTGAAATTCAAAAGTTGACTCAATTTCACGCAAAATTCAATTTTGAAAGCGGAAATCAAAGTTGCTGTAATTAAGCACTTAATTTCAAAAGTCACAAAATGCAAGAATTTGAATAAAGCACTGAAATTTTTAATGAATGTTAACGCACTTTTCAGATTTAGGACAGTAAGAACACAATTTTGACACAAAATTTCAGTTTCAATGATTTTTGAATGTTTAAAAGCCTTAATCCAAGCAATTACAAGAACAACTTTGACTGTAATTTTGAAGGTGTTAAAATTGATAAAATCAGCCAAAATTCTGGATTTTAGCAGGAAAATATAGTAAGATCTTGCTCCCGAAATTTCGAAAAAAATGTCGGGGACGATGGCGCTCGGCGCCACGGTCCTCGCAACTTTTTTCCAAATTTTTAGGGATGAAAGATATTGTGATTTTATTGCGGAATCCAAAGTTACAGCTGATTTGGAGATGTTTTGATCAGTGAAATTGTCGGACAAAGGTTGAATCAAGAGGGTTTCAAAAATTAGGGTTTTGACACTTAACCGCTTAATTTTCAAAATTAAAGCATAGATATGAATTGATAATTTGTAATAGAAGGATAGATCTGAAACAAGCATTAACAATAAAATATTTCACAAGTTTAATTACTAAAAAGAAATTTTAGGGTTTTTATGCAATCACCTCTAAAATTTTGCAAAAGATCAAACATGGAAATGTAATCAATTTTTTTTTCAGATCTAAGCATGAAAAATCAGAAAGGATGTTCACGTCGGGTTCACCAAAATGTAAAGCAGAAAATCGCGATCGAACCCTAGTTGCTCTCCCCTCTTCCAACTCCAAGGAGAGAGAAGGGAGATTCACTAGGGTTGATGGTTTTCACTTAGGGGAGAGACTTTACATTCAAAAGAGGGGTTGAAACCCACAAGATCCAATCCCACGCAATGCAAGATTGGATGCTAAATGAGTTTCAAGGGTTATGACAACAAGGCTACCCTCTTTTGTAAAGAATGTGCATAGGAGAATTAAGCTAGGAATGCATAGAAAGTGACAAAGATTCGCTTATAAACTGAGATAGGAATACAGTATGAAGCTGCGGACCTGGAATTAGCAGTAAAATGTTGATACGACGCTGTCCTGCAAATTTGAGCAAAAGTTGTCAGGACGATGGCGCCCGGCGCCACGGTCCTTCGAAAAATCCGTGAAACGAAGGGGGATCTGTTCGTCTCTGCACAAAGATTCCAGATCTTCAATCTCAGTTGCGTACCTGCAACCTATACACAGAAAAGAGAAGACGATTGGGGGGTTAGGGATTCGGGGTTTGCCTTTAGGTCAAACCCCAGTTTTGGAATTAACCAAGAAATGAGCAAGAGCTGTAAATATAAATGACTGTAAAACAAGTACTAATACCTTGTTCTAAGGATGTTTGTATCCTTATGTGCGAAGGTTTAGATGTTGTATGTTGTATGTTGTAGTAGTATGTGATCTCCTCTTCAATGGTTGAATCCTTGTCTTGAATGCAACACTTAGCCTTGAATGGAGACTTGAAATGATCAATTGCTTGAAGGAATGCTTGAATGCTTGAATGCTTGAGTATAGTTTCCATGCTTGAACACATATGTCCTTCTTACCCCAAATGGGAGAGGCAAATGTAGTTTATATACTTGTCATTTAGGGCTGATAGACTGATTTTCCCGACCTTAGGCTGACCAGGAAAGTTTATTTTCCAAATTGCAAACAAAAAGACCCGAAGTCCAAAGGAGACCGGGCCCAAAATAGGACCCAGGGACCAGGGCGCTGGGCGCTCTGGTCCCACCTCCCGGGACAGCAGGGTGCAAGGAGGTTCAGGCCAGGGTGCTTGAAAAATGCAGTTTTCAGTGTCATAATCAGGTTTCGGGGTCTCCATTCAGGTTGCATGTTGTGTTGCCATCGTGAAGACCGAAATGTAGTCGAAATTGCAAGTGTCGCAATTTTAGGACGCTACAATAATATGAAAAAAAAGTTCCCAAAAGGAACATAGAAAATATGAAAAATAAGCCTCTGTCCTAAACTAAGAAAAAATAAAATCAAATTAATTGTGTACCAAAGACTCCTATAAAAATAATTAATAAATAAATAATTATCATCAATTTAATAATAATAATAGAGAATAAACCTTTCACAATTTGATAATATAGGACCACCTATTCTCATGGGGTTTTATGATAGGACCACCTACTCTTGCCCAAAACTAGCACCTTCCCATGTGACCCAACTGACACCCAATCCCTTTGCTTCCTTGCAAAAAACATCCAAAAATGGTTGGTTGTCTCACTCAACCATCAACTACCTCCTGTTGTTACAAATCTGATCCATACCCTAGTTAGTCACACAAAGGGGTAAGGCTCTTGACTAAACAAAGCCATGTGGTGAAGAAAAATATCCTTACCTGGACAAAAAAATGCTGATATGATATACTCATCCCGTACTCCAGCAGCAAATCCTTTGTTGCAAACATAACACCTCTACCAATTGTAGCATCTTTGCCAAGGGATCCACCTAAATCCTACCCAAATAAAAATTTCTTGTGAAAATCAAGAAATTATATAGATCCTAATTGGTATACTCAGATTGTTGGTGCTTCAAGCGGAGTTCATTATACTCACAACAAGTTTTCCTATTACAATTGCAAGTGAGTAGCCATGAAATTTTGAGTATTAATTTAACATCCATGCCATTGCCCATGTCATGTAAACTTTATGAGTATATTGATAATACAAACACTTAAGACCACGTCATTCAGTTACATAAGAGTAATAAGATAGAATAGATCATATTATATTCCATTAAAAAAGGGGGCATAAAACCATGGAAATACCTATGGATTGGTACCCATATCAAGAGCTAGAACATCTGTTTGGACACCAATCAAGTCATGTATCTTCTAAGTAAAGACATGAGTAAGTCGCTCTAACTCACTAAGGATTAATTCCCTGGGGAACAACCAATGCCACCCTTATCCCCTCCATATGGAATAATCCTTCAATTGGAAATATTGTGCCAACTGGAATCCCCTGCAAAAGCTGTCATCTAGGGTAACATATGAGATGTGTTAAAAAGTAAAATAAGTACTGATGCTCTGCAAAAAGGATTAGAAAATATGCTTGATGGCAACACACACAAGACCACAAGAAACAAATGTTAGTTTTAGCAACAAAAGATTATCCTAAATAGGCATATCAAGAGAGATATTAAGCATGAAATAGAAAGCATACAAACACATAATAGATAAACTATGCTCCTCCAAATGCTAACCAAGATGCTCATAGTTGCTCCTCCCTTGTTCCTCTCCTCTCCAAGTCCCACATGAGTGTATCTCTCAACTTTTAGCACTAGCCATGGATGCCATATGCAGATTCAAGATGGTTGAAAATGATAAATAAATGCTATGCAAGTGTAGATAGTGATGCTATGAAAAAGATCTATGCTAATACCAGTATAACAACAATACTCTAATGCTTCCTTCTTTGCTTGAGGAGAAGGGTTAAGATTGAGCAATGTTAACAAGGGTTAGGATTGAAAGATATTCAATCCATGTGAGACTTTCAACCCAATCCCATGTTGACAAGTGTCACCATGAGGAGGCTTGAGAGGAGAGATAAGGAACATCAAATGCTTGAGGGGACATGATGGTTACCCTAGGGGGTTGGCTTAGGGTTAGTTTAATGGATATTCCTTTTATCCAAAGGATAAATGAATGTGCAAGGGTTAAATGGTTACCTTAGACAAAGAAATAAATGATTTGAAGAGACCTATGAGTCAAAAAGATGGTTAAGTTAGAGGAAAGTCTCTAACCAAAGGTAAAAGGTGAGTTAACCATAAATGATTATGTAAGAACCTTTAATGGTTTGGAAGACTTTAGAGGTTAACCATTTGAGGACATAAAGCCTTTAATATTTATTGAAGACTTTGGAGGTTTTTGAGAAGTGACTTCCTTTTATTTAGGAATGTGACAATGATTAGGATAGGATTAGGCTAATTAGAAGGAGTTAGAAGAATCTAGAAGGGATTTAGGCATGCAAGTGGATTTTGTAGGAGAATACAAGTGGGAGGAATTTTGGGATTTTTAATTGAAATAAAATCATTTATTTCAATTAAATAGTGTAATTTGCATTTGGATAGATTATTAAATAAATATTAATTTATTTAAATGTGAATGTGAATTTTGGATTTTATAATAAATCTTAATTTATTTACATGAGAAAAAGAAAGATAAAGCATTAAATGCTTGAAGACTTTGAGGGAAACCATTAAAGGCTTAAGAAGACTCCAGAAGGAAGCCATTAAGTTTGAAAACTTTAAGGGAAACCATTAAAGGCTTAAGAAGACTCTAGAAGGAAGCCATTGAGTTTGAAGACTTTAAGGGAAACCATTAAAGGCTTGAGAAGACTCAAGAAGGAAGCCATTAAGTTTGAAGACTTTAAGGGAAGCCATTAAAGGTTTCAAGTGGGTGAGGATAAATAGGATTTTAAATTAAAAATTTATTTATTTAAAATAGTTGTGCAACTTGCATTTGTAGGAAAATGCAAGTGGGTGGAGGATAAAGGTGATTTTAATAAATGCTAATTTATTTGAATGGGAGAGATGAGATTTTGGGGGATTTAAATAAATATTAATTTATTTAAATGTGAGAGAAGATTAAATTAAACAAATATGATTTATTTATTTAATTAATGGTCTGAATTTGGTTATGTGAATTAAATCAAATAAATTGAATAATTTATTTAATTAATAGGAGAAGAGGGTTAAGATGAATGAATTAAATATTAATTTAATTAATTATTGATTGATGGTTAAATAATCAGATAAATACTAAATATTCATTTAATTAAGTGGATAGATTTATGTGACTACATTTGCACCTCTTTGAGACGGTGCGATTTTATCACATCGTTTTAAAGAAAGAAAAATAGGTGTGAAGAAATATGCCCCATAAATGTTAATTTAGTGGGTGGTATGCCCCCTCGAGAGATGGGCCGATTTTTTTTTGAAGAATCGGGCGATCTCTCGAAAAAGAATGAGAAGTGGAGGGGAGGTAGAATAGAAGAAATTAGCAATAACGGTGAAAGAATAGAAGAAAACAGAGTGAATATGGAGAAATGGCAAGCCAGTGAGTACCTGTAAGTTATGCAGGAGATACAGTGCAAATGTGGTGTTGTGCTTTTGATTGATACTGTACAATTGATCAAAATTGGTTAGACAATTTGGTGCAATCGGTTTAATTGCCCCAGTCGAGTCAAAGCATGACAGTTGATGTCAGTTGTTCGCTTGGACAAGATAAAGTTTGAGTAAGTGAATCAAAGTGACCTGATGGTGACTTAGACAATTGATGTAATTGCCCAATGAAGTCAATGTATTTGAAGCAAAATACTCATTGAGACTTAGACAATTGATGTAATTGTCCGTTATGATTGTGTTTGATTGGTTGATCAATTGATAGTGTGTGCATGTGATGGATGGTTGTGGTGAATCATAGAAGCCCCATTGAGACTAGGTCATTAGGATAAATGCCTATTGTATTCTAGGTTTGCCATAATCGATTACCTGTTGAGAGCCGAAGATACTTGATCAGAGTATTTGTCGATAGTCTAGGTGTGTGTGAGTCAATGTGCCTGTGCAGATAGAGTAATTGGCTTGATTGGGTTGATGGGAGATGATGTAGGGTATGTGATGTTGATTACCAAGATGGGGAGGGTGAGGGGGGGGGCGGTTCAATGTTAGATAGAAGAAATGGAGGACCTATGACGCATTCCTATGGAAGAAGAGGAAAATAGAGTATCCATTGTCATTACTATGTATGCATGATATGCATCTATTATGAATGTATGGATGGATGGAATGAAACAAAATGCAATATATACAGATGAGATGGAATGACAATCCATAGTGCTTTATTTTTCATCATTGAGCATGGTAGTATCAATCTTGGATGAGGCAATAGGAACCAAGGATGGAGCATTGTACCTACAAGCAAGCAGCATAAATAAAGAATAAAGAATATGGACCCTCCATAATGGTTCATGCTCATATGACCGAGGTATATGCTATAGTCAGCAAGCTGTAGTGGTCCATGACTGTATTTTGCATAAAATCATGTAGCTTAGTGAACTTCCCACGTAGACACCATTAGTACATGCCCCAGAACTTCATTGGAATAATTTGTAGAAGACATACAAACAATGCTTAGGAACCATCCTGACCACTCTAATCACTTGTGGATATCCCGGAGTAGTGTAGGAACCTGATATAAATGAATAAATAACTAACAAACCGACCAAGTACTTGATAGCTTAAACAAAATTTTCTTGTCAAAGAAAATGTTATCTTGTCTTTGTTTTGGTGAGGAAAGATTTATCCTTGTTAAGACAATTTGCATGTCGATGTTGATTGTTTGGTTGATGTGATAAGTGGTCATCGTTTGAGTATTGCACAATGTTTGTTTGGTGTCTGCTTGGATGAGTATGTACAACGTGTTGCCATGTTTTTGATTGATTTTTGATGTTTTTTGATGTTTTTGGATTTTGTGAGATAGTTTTTCAATGTTTTGGGATTTTGTGAGATAGTTTTGAATGAAGAACTCGGAATCACAAAATAATGTAGAATCCACTTCCATCAACTAGATTAAGGGCATTGCCCCCAGTTTTAGGCATGACTCTAAAAAAGAGGGATGCAAGACACATGAAGTACTATCCTTGATTGCAGATCAATAACAAGCCATGGTTTTGGATTGATAGATGAGTGAATGTAGTGAATTTGATCGCAAAAAATCTAAAAGACAATGGAGCCATAGCCTTTACGAGTGGCACCTGTTTTCCAGGTTTTCACCATTGCACTTACCCAAGGTGCCACCGGAGTGGTTGTTCACCATTTGGATGCATGATTTTTCTCTTTACTATTTTAATTTTTTTTTGTTTTTTTTTGTATTTTCTTCAGGATATTTTTCTGAATGTTTTTAGTGTTTTTCTGGTATGTATGGGAGCCTGATGCACTGTACAGATTTTTAGGTATAAAACTATTTGAGGTGCATGCTGTTGATTGGATCTGCTAGCGGTTCTCCTTCTGAAGTAGCCAACTGATATGCCTCAGACCCAAATACAACAGTGATAACATATGGACCCAGCCAATTCGATTCAAACTTTCCCTGATGTTCTTAGTTGGGTTGGTTATGAGGATTTTCTCGTAGAACAAGATCACCTACCTCAAATGTATGAGGTCTAACTTGGTGATTGTAGCTTCTGCTCATACGCTACTGACAGGATTTGAGGTGATTGTATGCAGCTTGTTGTTTCTCATCAAGTAGCTCTAAGTCCTGAAGATGTGAGACCCTGTAGGCCTCATCATCTATAAGATTATGAAAGGAAACCTGTAGTGATGGTATCTCAACCTCAATAGGTAAAATAGCTTCTGCACCATAGACCAATGAGTAGGGAGTTGCGCTTGTAGGGGTTTGAATGCTAGTTCGATATGCCCATAGTGCTGGATTGAATTGAACATGCCAATCACGAATGACATCATTGACTATCTTCTTTAGGATTCTCAATATGTTCTTGTTTGATGCTTCAGCCTGACCATTGCCTTGTGGGTAATAGGGAGTGGAAAAGCGGTGTTGGATGTGAAATTTCTCATAGAGTTCACGGACATCCTAATTTTTGAAAGGAAGACCATTATCTGTGATGATGGACATGGGTACACCATACCGATAGATGATGTAATTGAGGATGAATGAGGTGATCTTCTTGCCGGTGAATTGGGTAAGTGGAACAACTATGATCCACTTTGTGAAGTATTCGATGGCGGTAATAATGAATTTGTGGCTGTTGGATGAAGATGGATGGATTTTACCCACAAGGTCAAGGCCCCATTGACAAAAAGGCCATGGTGTTGTGATTGGTTGTAATTCTTGTGCTGGTGCGTGTATCAGGTCTCCATGAACTTGGCATTTCTTGTACTTTCTGACAAAGTAGTAGGAGTCTTTTTCCATAGATGGCCAATAGTATCGAGTGCACATGAGTTTCTTGGCTAGTGAAGGACTACTTGCATGAGTTCCACAAATTCCTTCATGTACCTCTTCCAAGGCCTTTGTCATCTCACCCTGTTCCAAACATCGAAGGAGAGTACCATCAAGACTGCGTCGATATAGGGTTTCAACAATAATGGTATATCAAGTGGTTTGTCGAATGAAGGTTTTATGTTGGTTATTCGATTGGTTAGGAGGAAGTGTGTGATCACGAAGATAGGTGTAGAACTTACCGTACCATGGGGATTTGGAACCGATAAGGTGACATATCATCTTAGATTCGGGGATATCATAAGCGGGAATCCAAAGTTGTTCGACCAAGAACTTGTAGCATGTCAAATTCTATGGAAGATCTAGGAGAGATGCAATGGTAACCATAGCATCAGCAACTTGATTATGATCTCTGGGTATCTGCTCAAAGATTATAGTAGTGAATGATGCCTTGAATTTGTCCACCATTTGTTTGTATGACATGAGTTTGTCATCCTTGGTCTGATATTCATCTGTTTCTTGTTGAATGACTAGTTGGGAGTCGCCATATACTTGTAGTTCTTGTAGCTTCCATTGTATGGATAGCCTGAGTCTTGTGATCAAGGCCTCATACTCTGCTATGTTGTTTGTGCATGGAAACGTGAGCCTGTAAGACTTCAGGATGCTATCATTTTGAGGTGTGATAAACAGAATGCTTGCCCCCAAGCCATTCCTAGTGTATGAACCATCAAAGTATAATTTCCATGGTTGTGCTATTATGATCATGAATATCTCTTCATCTGGAAAATTGGAAATGAGAGGATGATTGCCTATGAGTGGTGCATCGACCAACTGATCTGCAATGACCTATCCTTTGATAGCTTTATGGTCCACATACTTGATGTCAAATTTACTTATAATCATCACCCATTTGGCCAAGCGACCTGTCAATGCTGCTTTGCTGAGTAAATACTTGAGTGGATCAATCTTTGCAATGAACTATACTTTATGTGTCAATAGATAGTGTCTTAGCTTAGTGGCTGCCAAGATTACTGCTAGGCAAGCTCACTCAATAGGTGTGTAATTGAGTTTATATCCAACCAGTGTGCAAGAGATGTAGTAAATAGAACACTCTTTCCCTTCTGTATTGTGTTGTGCCAATATTACACCCAATGCTATATTTGTTGCTGATATATAGAGTAGTAGAGGCCTACTTGGATCTGGTGGGATCAACAATGGTGTATTCATGAGATAGTCTTTAAGCATTTGGAATGCTTGCTGGCATCTGGTATCCCATTGAAAGCGGATGTTTTTGTGTAGTAGGTGTGTAAAGGGGTGACACTTATTTACCAGTTGTGCAATGAATCTTTGGATGGATTGTAGTTGCCCTTGTAATGTCCTTAGCTGGCTGATGTTCCTTGGAGGTGGTATGTCCATGATTGCCTTGACTTTTACAGGATCAACCTCAATACCTTTACTTGAGACAATGTATCCTAGAAGCTTCCTTGAGGTTACTCCAAAGACACATTTCTTCAGGTTGAGTCGAACATGATATTGTTCCAGTCTGTCAAATATTTTCTCTAATATTTCTAGATGACCTTCTCTTGTTAGTGATTTTGCCAATAAGTCATCAACATAATCTTTCGTTATGGTATGCATCATGTCATAAAAGATGGTGGTCATTACTCTTTGATAGGTCGCTCCTGCATTCTTTAGACCAAAAGGCATGACATTCCAACAGTATGTGCCCCATGGACATGTGAAGGCCATCTTATGTTGATCCTCTGGTGTGATCTTTATCTGGTTGTACCTTGAAAATCCATCCATGAGAGAAAGAATGGCATGTCCTACTGTTAGGTCCACTATTATGTCGATGTTTGGTAGGGGGAAGTCATCTTTAGGACATGCTTTGTTCAGATTTCTGAAGTCAGTGCAGATACAGATGCCCCCATTTGGTTTGCCGACAGGTACAATATTGGATATCCAATTTGCATAATCAATTGGTCTAATAAAACTAACATCTAGGAGTTTCTTAAGTTCTGCTTTGACTAGTACTGCAATCTGAGGATGCATCTTGCGAATCTTCTGCTTGACAGGTTTGGCTCCTTCTGCTATGGTGAGGTGATCCATGACTAAATTAGGATCAAGCCGAGGCATATTTGCGTATGACCATGCGAAGTTGTTCTGGTGCTTTTGGAAGAACTCTACAAACTTAGGTTGTTCCTCTGGAGTTAAAAGAGATGCTAGATGTATGTGGTGAGGTGTTTCAGGAGTCCCCACATTGTATTCTTTTGTCTCTTCAATGAGAATTGTTGATCATTCTTGCTATGTACTAGAGGGGAGAATGTCAAACCTTTCATCCTTAGGTGCCTTAGAGAGGTTTTCACCATTGGATACACTCTTTCTTTTTACTTTTGTGGGATCAAACAGTGCCACAGTGTGGTTTTCACTGGAAGATCCATGTTGTATTGTTATATTTTTGCAGCTGAAAGGTTTGGCATCTGCCCTGAAGTATGTTGTGCAAGTTCTATGGCAAATCTAGCTTTATGATCCCCGCTTGGTATGTTATCCCATAGTTCTAAAAAGTCAATGATCGCCTCATCATTTTGAAAAAGATCAAGACATGGGGGATTAGGTTGGTTCCATTTGATGAGTTTAGGATGGATAATAGGAATTACCTCATTGATTAGGTTAAGTTCATTAGATGTGTCAGTGAGGGTTAAGACGTTATGGTGAAGGTCATTGATGGTACTCTCCATGTTAGAATCAGGTGTAGGATGTGACATAGGGTATGTGGAAGAATTTTCCAACTCAGGAACCCAAGAGGTCTTTAACTGTGCTTCTCCATAAACAAGGATGTCTTTGCAAGGTGGAGGTGGTGACGTGTCTTCTTCATCTGAAGTATTAAGTTGTATGGAATCAAATTCCCATTCATGTGAGTCAGTTTCTGAGTCACTTTCCAGTAATTGGTTACTGTACCATACTGGGATATCCTTTGAGTTAAACACTACAGGTGTGATCATTTTTGTAGATGAAATGATTGGTGCTACAGAAAGGATTATGGGGATCAATGAATCCGATATGGGGAGTATTGGTAGTGTTGACTCTACTGCTTCTGCTGGAACTGCTGGCGTCATAGATACTACTATGGGTTCTGATACAGTTGCTACTGCTAATGGTGATATTGATGTTATTGTTGCTGCTGATGGGGTTACTGGTTTGATTGGTGGGATGATGGGTATTGTAGATGGTTGTGCTAGGATTTTTAGCCTCAATGGGGTAGTTGCTATGGTGTTTGATGCCGCTTTTATAATCAAAGGTGACCTCTTTGTAATAGGCTGATATAGTGGTTTGCTAGGTTTCCCTTTGAATTCGAGCTTAGGAAGAATCTCCTTTTAAAAGCCTAGGCCAATGTTATCTTTGGTCTTTAATTCTGGCTGCAGTGGTTCATGTCGTCCTTGCTTTCAAGGTCCTAGAGAACTCTAACCATCATGACCCATTCTTTCCATAATGAGAAGGGCTTTTCCATACTGATCAGTGGGAAGCTTAGCTTGTGGGATGTTCATGGTGATTGGGTCTTTATAGATCCATTCTGCTAAGTCTTCATCTCTGGTTTCTTCTTCTTGACTCTTTCCAAGGATGAATGATGTCAAAGTACATGCTAGCTTGACCAGTGGTGTTTGAAGTAACCATTGAGGTTTACCATGAGTTCTAAGAGAAGTAGGCATTTGTCTAACACAAAAGAGTTGGCTCAAATTGTACTCCCTAGGACCTTCCTCTTCTATTTTCATCTTGAGCTTCTCTTGCTTGGGTATAGTGGTGTTTGAACTAGAAAGAGAGGCTGGACTTACGTATGATGTGGATGAGATGGATTCTCTATTGTTGGGAATGGTAATCTCTGGTTGATGATTGATATTGTGACAATATGCAAAGGGATTTGCATCGCCCAGGATTGTAATTTCTACACCATTATGTGGGAACTTGATACACTGATGGTAGGTGGATGGAACAACTTGCATGGCGTGTATCCAAGGTCTTCCTAACAACAAATTATATGACAAAGGAAGGTCCAGAACTTGACAGATGATGTGCTTCACCACTGGGCCCACTTGGATCGGTAGCACAACTGCTCCTTTGGATGAATGCTCTGCATCATCATAGGCTTTGATTGTTATCTTCTTGCAGGGCTCTACTGATTCAATTGCATAGCCCAATGCTATGACCGATTGCAACATACAAATATTCAGGCCTGCTCCATTATCAATCAAGACTCGCTTGATCCTATGTTGGTTGATAAATCCTTCAATGTGGAGTGAGGTGTTATAAGGTTGCTGGAATGATGTGTTGTCACTTTCAGAGAAAGTGAGACAAGGTGATGACCTTAGATTTCCAACCATGGCTTGGAACTGATCTGTATTTAGGTTTGCAAGGACTAACGCCTCTTGGAGAGCTTGATCCAAGATTGTTTTATGGGATGGAGATAGGCGCAATAGCTCTAAGATAGATATTAGTGCGGGAGTTTTGTCTAATTGTTCCACAAGGTTATACTGCTTTGGGATAGATGGGGTGCCTTGTGGAGCTGCTTTTATGGTAATCTTGCTGCGACGTGTAACAACATTGCAAGTGGAGATGAGATTTTTGATGGTTATAGTTGCAATTTGTTCACTGGCATCATATAGGTGATTCACAGTGTAATTATATGTAGCTTGCGTATAATTGGTAGTATCTATGTTTCTCCCTGAAGTAGAAGGACCCCTTTGATCTTGTGATGGAAGTGGATTTTTAAACATGAGATGATCATTATTTGTTGTCTTTGGGTCATGTCCTTCGATTTTGATTTCACCTCGGTCAATAAGATCCTAAATAAGATCTTTTAATCTATGACAATTGCTTGTCTTATGCCCTTTCCCTTGATGGAAATCACAATGTTCAGTATCCCTCCACCATGAAGGTTTGACTTGAGGTTCATAATTTGATGTTTTGGGTAAGGTCACGAGATTTTGAGAAACCAACTAACACAACTATTGGCATATGCACACTTCAATGAGACATTGTAGGTGATTGAAGGTTTTGTCATTGATGGTAACCTTACAATCCTATGACACTGGCAAGGCATTCCACCGACACTAGCAAGATAAAAATCTACACCGGCACTCAGATCACCGACACTGGCAGTAAAAGGTAGCATACTGACATAGAGGCTGACAAGATTTTTGTTGTAATATATTTTGTTTATTATTTGTAAAATCATTGTAAGCCGACTTGGAAAGTTGTAAAATGACTCCTATATAAGAGAGATCATTGTAGAACATTTTGTGTAAGTAAGAGGAATGTAATTAGGCAAAATAAGGCAGACCTATTATGTGAATTATAGGTTAAGGGTTTATGTAAGAAGCAGAGAAGAAACCGGTACTGGATCTGGCATTATAGATGCTATTTTGAAGCAGTACAAGACACTGGTTTTATATAATCCATTTTGTAAGTCAGTGAGACTTCCCATTTTATATTCGAGCAGTGAGCTCTAGGCAGTTGGTCTTCCTGCATGTGCAGGCCCCTCTTGTAGTAGTAATATTCTCTTATTGGCAAGTAAGTGAATATTGTGGGTCACAAATCCCACTGAGGTTTTTCCCACACTAGGTTTCCTCGTTAAATCCTTGTGTTATGGTGTGTTTTTCATGTGGTTGTTTTTTATCTCTATTTATTGCATTACTTTCTGCTTACCGATACATAGTATTAATATGCTCTACATGTTTTAAGTTAAGAAAATCTATTAACCAGTTAGATACTGATTCACCCCCACCTCTTAGTATCTATGGGAATCCTAACAATTGGTATAAGAGATTGGTCCTCTATTTTCAGAAGCCTAACAACTTGAGGAAGATCTTAACACTGGTAGAGATGGAAAACTTGATGAAGCAACTTGAATGAGCTCTCTCAGACTATTATGCAGAAAAATTGAAAAATATCAAACTTGAAGATGATCTAAAGGCTGCTCAGGGCATTATTTTAGCACTTCAAGAAAATATTACTATTTCAAGAAACAAGAGAAGAGAACTTTGTGAAAAGATGCAAAATGAGAATGATGAAAAAGAAACTCTTAATGATATGATAAACAAGCTGAAACAAGAGAACATGATAACAAAGAATGAGATGCAGGATATGACTATGAGATTTTGTAAAGAAATTGAAGATAGAAAGAAGAATGAAAAAGATTTGACTAGAAGACTAAGTGATGCTGCAAATGAAAACACAAGACTCAGCCATGAAAATGATTTGTTAAAGACAGATCTGATGCACACACATAATGACTCAAATGAACTGATGAGGCAGAAAGAAGTCTTAGAAAGAGAACTAGATACTACAAATCAACATAAAGAGAAATTCAAGAAAAGCTTAGAAGAACTTGGTAACTTGCTGAAGAATCAAAAACCTAAAGGTGACACTTGTGGAATTGGCTTTGAAGTTGGTGAAAGCTCCGATACTGCAAACACATAGGATCATAGAAAACCTGTAAGACAACCTACTGCTTATAATTTAATGGAAAATGATTTAATTGTAACAAGTATGGTCGTAGAGAAAATCAATGTAGATCTAGAAATTATCAGAATATCAACACCCCCACTGGTCAATGTTCAAAATGCAACAAAGTTGGTCATAACTCTGAGAATTGCAGAATGAATGTGAGATGTTATGTTTGTGGAAGATTTGGACACTTATCTAATCAATGTAGAACACAAACTGAGATAGGCTATGGGAAAGCTGTTCAGAAGAATAATGTGACTTGCTATGCATGTAACAAAATTGGGCATATTGCTAAATTTTGTAGAAGTAAAGGATCATCAACAGACAACAAAGGTCCTAGTTTGAAAGGTAAAGAAAAAGTTGAAGAGGTTAAGCAAGAATTTTCAAAACAATGGATTAGGAAATCATAACTGAATATGGATAGGAATAATCCACTGACAAAACATAGTAGCACTCCACCGGCAGGATTCTCTTCATCAAATTGAAGAAAATTTCCTTGAGGGTTTGGCAATCAATGAGACATATGCTATTATTCCCTTGGTTGATGGTAAGAAGTTGAATTTACTTCTATACCGGCAGACAAAGTTAAGATATTACTTAACTGACATGCATTAAATGTGGTAGTTGGCAAATTGACATTATAAATTAATGTTTTTGGCTCTATTTTACTTCACCGATCATTCAAACATTTGAAGAGCACGAAATCTCCAGAGCTAAGGCATTTCGAGAAAAGAGGCAAAGTACTTCAACAATCAATCCTTCCTAAGGCAAAAAAAGGTATTTATAATCATGGCATCATCCTCTGTACCTGAATTCATAGCAAATCCTACTGTAGTTGAGCTAATCAAATGACCTAGGCCCGTATTTCAGCTAGTTCCCAAGATAG
Source organism: Cryptomeria japonica (assembly GCF_030272615.1). Classification (NCBI taxonomy): domain Eukaryota; kingdom Viridiplantae; phylum Streptophyta; class Pinopsida; order Cupressales; family Cupressaceae; genus Cryptomeria; species Cryptomeria japonica. The sequence goes on along the minus strand of NC_081415.1, from coordinate 160,014,082 downwards.
CTAAAAAGGATGACAATGTAGGTGCTTTTTCCCAAATTCCCAAAGGAGTTGTTTATGCAGAAGACCCTAGAGTCTATATCCATTGCCATATAGAAGAATTAGGAGATGAAGAAATCAAGAACATGTACAAATCTATTAACTATGATGATTCCGGTAAAGTAAAACCTGAACACCAAATTATTGAAACCCTAGGATTCACTGAGATCCTCAGCATTCTGGATTTCCCCAAGTAAGTTATTAGGATAATGTTAAGTAGAGTATATGGTGCATTCTTTTGGCTTTAATCCATCCATAAAATTACCAAGGAAGTGGTGAAAGCTGTAACAGGGTTACCCTCCACCGGTAGCAGACCAGACAAAACAAAGAAGGTCTCAAATGACCTAGTAATGAACCTAACTGGTGCAACATCCGACAAAAGGTCTCTAAGGGTTAATGATGTAACTGATATAAATGTGAGATTTGTTAGCATGATTTTAGGATATAAAGCAACTCATGCAAACAAACTTAACTCAGTTTCCAGTTTATGCATAAAAAGTGCACATGATATGGAAAAAGAAAATGTGAAAATTGATGTATGTGAATGGCTAAAGGATGAATTAATTGACAATTTAGGGAAGATCAAGAAGGATAAGAAAGGAACTTTTAGATTTGGTAATTTGCTTGTATGCTTAATGCTACATATAACCAAATAGGTGCCCAGTATAGGCAACAAGAACCTTGGATTTGACATACTGGTAGGGAAACACTTATCAGACTTATTCAACATGGGTGAAAACAAGGAAAAGAGTATTGATGAGTATTTTCAAGTACTAAAGGCCAGAATGAACAAAAGAATCAGACTGTCACAAGAAATATGTTTTGTGATTAAAAAGGATGATATATGTTTTTTGATTAAAAAGGACGAGATTTGGATGGAAGCAGTTATCCCATGAACAATTTGGGTTACTGAAATGGGCTATGAGACTGATGACCACATCATTGAAACATATGCTAAAGCACTTTTGGAAGCACCAAATGAACCTAAGGAAGAAGTATTTGGTAGTGCTAAGACCATTGAAAGCCAAATTCAATCTAAGAAGAGAGTAAAGAAAGTAGAAGCAACTGTGAGAAGAGGTTCAAGGCAGACTAAGGCTATAAAAGAAGATGTACTGAAACAAACCGGTATCACTGAAGATGAGTTATAGGCACAACAAACAGAAACTCACCTGTCACCAGTAGCAACTTGTTCAGAGAGTGACAAGCTAGCTGAATTTAAAAGAGTTGTAAGGAAAATACAACCTTCATCAGTATCCACACCCTCACCTAGAAGAACTAGACAAAAACAATAGGTAGTGAGGTCTCTGGTAAAGAAGACAACCCCAAAGAAAAAGCTAACACCTAAGAAGAAAATGACTCAACAAAATATTTCTCAAATTGAAAAACTGTTGGATGAAATCATAGAAGAAAGAAATCTCAAGAACATAGAAAAATTATATGATACACTATTAGCAGATGAGAAAGAGCAAGTTGAAAACAATGTCATTTTACACTTGGATATATATAAGAAGTTTTTGATGCAAGTTGTAGATGAACTACCAGATGAATTATTCAAGAGACTGGAAGCAAGAAGACAATCTGTTGTAGAACTTGACAAGAAAATCGAAATTGAAAAATTACTTGCTGACTACCCAATCAACTCTCCAAAAGAAATAGATGATCTAATTGCAAAGGCAAACCGGTCAGTATTCTCTACTGCACATCGACATATTGCACTAATGGCAGGAAGAGTAAGTGAGGTAACAAAAGAAACAAAAAATGGATGGGATATATTCCTTGTGGAGAAAGAAAAGTAGGAAGAATACATGAACCCCAAGCCTATGAAAGTCTATCAAAAGGACAAAGATAAGGGTAAAGGAAAGTTTGGTGGACCTCCTAGTATCAAAATAAAAGATAACTTATCCCCACCACCTCTAATTACTCCACCGGTAACAAAAAAAAAAGACCAACTGATAGATGATAGTATGGATGCATCACAAGAGGATACTAATCCTAATCCTAAGGTACTATACACAGTGGATGTTGATACTCAAAAGGTCAACATTGTGATAAACAAGGACACAATCAGTAAGACTGACATGGCTAGTAAGCCACCGGTAGCTAACACCATTGTTAACACTGAAGGTAAACCGATAGATGGGAAAACAGAGACTGAAACAGATCAACAGACAGAGAGACAAGCAGAGCAACAGGCTCTGGAACAGCAATAGGTTCATGTGGAAACAGTGCTACCGGCAACAGGAGAGAAACGAAAACCCTTGCTTAAAGAAATGGAAACACAGACTGACCTACCAGAGGTCACTGCAAGCATGGTTACTTCCTCCACCGACAGAATTCAGAATGTTAGTTCCTCCTCAACAGGTTATAAATCAACCAATGTAATTGAAGTTCTTTTAGATTCTTTGAAGAAAATAACTGATTATAGTTCACAAGCTTATAAAGCTATAGATGACAATCCCAATTTTGAAGATGATAGCTCCAAAATGCAACATAGATAATAAGGATTCTTTGAGTCAACTTGACACTTTGTCAAAGTATATTACTGACAACACAGTGACAGTTGAGCAAATAAAGGCATAGACATTCAAAGACAGGTTGGAAATTGAAAAACAAAAATTCTTTGAGGATCAAATAAAGAGTTGTACTAAGGAATTTGACACACTTCTACCAGAACTATGCAACTCATTGAAGGAATTTAAAATTCTGTACAAAGATACTTGCAAGACAAACTTCTTAACACTTGACATAGATATGAAAATGAGCAAGGTACAAGAAGAAATAAATAAACTTGCATACAATTTTGTTAATTCACCTACTACATTATTAGTTTTTGAGCAAAAGATAACTAGTTTTGAGGAAGAATTACTGAAGCTAGAAAGAGAAAAGGACAAAATAATAAACAAGGCTAAAAATCTGAGACTAAGACTAAGTCCAAGACTGGACTATCTAGCATCCTTGAGGAAGGAAATATCTGAGGCATTAGTACAAGGATAGAAAACATCGACAGAGCATATGCAACACCTCACCAGTATAGTTCAAAGAACAAAAGCAACAATAAAAGACAGTAAGAAGTTTATGGAAAGCTTAAATTTGGTTTTGACGGATCTTTTTCAAATTTTAACCACCTAGTTACAAGGTTGAGACATAAAAACTACAACTCTATTGACACCTTGACAACCTTTGTCATTGATGCCAAAGGGGGAGTAGTAGTATGAGAAAATAATTTGCAAAAGAATTATCTTCTTAGGGGGAGCTCATATATTTTTGGTACACATTTTTGGATTACAAGTTTTGAATACACTTTTGAAATTTTCTCATGAGTGTTGCCATCAATGCCAAAGGGGGAGATTGTTGGCATATGCACACTCCAATGAGACATTGTAGGTGATTGAAGGTTTTGTCATTGATGGCAACCTTACAATCCTATGACACTGACAAGGCATTCCACCGGCACTATTAAGATCAGACTCTACACCAGCACTTAGATCACCGGCACCGACAGTGAAAGGTAGCATACCGACATAGAGGCCGACAAGATTTTTGTTGTAATATATTTTGTTTATTATTTGTAAAATTATTGTAAGCCGACTTGGCAAGTTGTAAAATGACTCTTATATAAGAGAGATCATTGTAGAACATTTTGTGTAAGTAAGAGGAATGCAATTAGGCGAAATAAGGTAGACCTATTATACGAATTATAGGTTAAGGGTTTATGTAAGAAGCAGAGCAGAAACCGGTACTGGATCTGGCATTATAGATGCTATTTTGAAGTAGTACAAGACACTGGATTTATATAATCCATTTTGTAAGTTAGTGAGACTTCCCATTTTGTATTTGAGTAGTGAGCTCTAGGTAGTTGGCCTTCCTGCATGTGCAGGCCCCTCTTGTAGCAGTAATATTCTCTTATTGGCCAGTAAGTGAATATTGTGGGTCACAAATCCCACCGAGGTTTTTCCCATATTGGGTTTCCTCATTAAATCCTTGTGTTATGGTGTGTTTTTCATGTGGTTGTTTTTATCTCTGTTTATTGCATTACTTTCTGCTTACCGGTATACAATATTAATATGCTCTACATGTTTTAAGTTAAGAAAATCTATTAACCGGTCAGATACTGATTCACCCCCCCTCTTAGTATCTGTGGGAATCCTAATAGCAACATTGTCTCAATGGGTTCCCCTAAGGGAGTGTATGTTCATTTTGGTTTAAAATTTTGTTGATGCTGTGTGGGTTCATCTTGAGATTTGGTGCGGCTTTGATTCGAAGGAGCGACTGTGTTATTCTTGGGTGGGGGGTTATATCCTGCAAATCAGACCATTGGTTGTGCACTTTTGATAGTTCTTGCATCCACAACCCCATCATTGATGATGTTTTTGTTTTTGTTCCAGAAGTTAGGCTTGTCACTATTGAAGCGTGGGCGAGGGCCATCCTTTAGCTCATTATATATCTTGATAAGCCCTTTTTTGATGAGAGCCTGCTCACATTTTAAGCCTTTGGTGATCATGTCATTGAAAGAGTCCATGTCTTTTACATCTAGGTAAAATTCCATTTTGTCATTTAAGTTGGAAATAAATATTTCCACTAGTTCTTGTTCAGGTAACTGAAGAGAATGTCTGCTAGACATTTGATGCCATCGTTGGAGAAAGATTAAAAATAGATCACCTGGTTTTTGTTTAGTGTTACATAGATCAGCCATTGTGATATCGTGTTCAATGTTGTGTTAGTAATGTGCCAGGAATTTCTGAACTATTTCTTCAAAGGTCCTAATGCCACTTGGTAATCGGGAAAACCATGATGTGGTTGTTCCTCCCAAGCTTTGGGGAAAAAGTCATATTAGGTATGTGTCCTCGTATACCACTTTGAGGCAAGCTGAATGGAATTCTCGAACATGATCACGAGGATCTCCTTTTCCTCTATACTTTTCAAACTTGGGTGTTTCAAACCCTCGCAGAAAAGGTGGCATATGAAGATTCCTATCAAAGGGATAAAGACAAATGTCATTGAGTGAAAACTGGTTAATTTTCACACCACTATGAAGTTGTTGCGTGAGATTTTTGACTTGTTGCCGCTACATGTATATTTCATTTGGAGGAGGAAGTGGGGATTACCTTAAGGAAGGTTATATTTGATGTGATCTCGACCTCCTTCATCCTCATTATGACTTTGGTATTTTGATGCTTGTCTTAGATGCGCAACATCAAAGTCAGAGGGTAGTTTAGCCCCCTCTTGAGCAAGTCTTAAAAAGTGACCGTCAGCATTGCTCCTGAGTATTTTGTCAAAAAGTCTATTAAAGAGAGGGCTATGTTGTGCCCTTTCTATTGCTGCAGGAGTAGGAGTACCTGGGTTGTCATCATTTACGTTTCGTCTAAGGGATTCTTGGAATTCATTGATATTTTCATCCTCTTCCTCTTCAATTTCTTGTTGTCTAGACCTAGACTTGGTATGAGCCATTTTGTTTACAAGTTTTTGTTGAAGCTTGATGAAAATGATGATAAGTTGGTGATGAAATGAAAGATTGATGTTTGGTGAAGCATTTTTCATATGATGTTGGCATTTCAATAAAAAGAAAGATTGTTGATATTCACTAAGGATATTGAGAAGGTTGTTGAAGATTATTGACATAACTGAAAAAGGATGATAACTGTATTTATAACGTTATTTTGTCATTGATGTCAAGAAATTGATTTCCTGATTCAGTATGATGTTGCCATATCTTGAGAAGATTGATTTCAAGAGAATTAAGATGTCGGTAAAAGACACAAAAAGAATGTGATAAGAAAGAGGAGGAATAAGTTGTTTAATGGGCAACTATTAACGAGTTAGACAATGATGAGATCATGATGTTTAGATTGTGTTGATATCCTACATATGTTGTTGATTGTAAGGTTAATATTATATTATGTCACCGAGCAAAGAACCTAGTTGGTAAACCCTAAGGTTATTGATATCGGTTAATGAAGATAGAATGTCTATTGAGTAAAGTTTAGTATTTACCGAGTTGCAACCGAGTTATGATAGAGCGCATTGGATGAATACAAGCATTATTAAATGAAGGACAATGATTAGCTGGAGATGTATAAATGACTGGTATGCCGTCCATGAAGTTTGTTAAGGATCTATGGCAATAGAAGATTGACCTGAAGATCTACAACACAGATTGAACCGCAATAACCTTGTGCAAGTTCCAAGAAAGGAATGCAAGTCCCTAGGCAAGGTAAAATATTTTCAGATCGAAGGATGCATTGAACCTAGTCAAGATTGAAGATCTAATGGCTAAGATTGATCATGGGAAATGTGATCAAGGAGATTAAGCGGTTAGCAAATTGTTTATAAATAAGGAATTGTTGATAAACAATGTACGTGGGCAAGTGTAAGCACAGGGATGCTAAATAGTGATTACCGAGCACAGAAGCTTGAAGACCTGTTTGAATAATAGAGTAGAGAGCCCAACAAAGGGACAAGATTGTTTTGAGCAAATAAGAATCTTCTTTAGCATTTTAGATGTGAAGTTGCAGATATATTTTTATTACTGTTATTTTATAAGCGACAGAAAATCTCTTAACCGAGTGGACTTAACAGTCTTATTTGTAAACCCTCTAGCAAGGTAACATTCTAAATGAGTGTTTGAAATCCTTTGACAAGGTGACTTCTAAGAAAGTGAAGATCCTAATAGATCTGAGGGAAATACCTTAATCGGGTCACATCTAGCAATGTGTTTGTAATCTTTAACAAGATTTTCTTTTAACCGAGCATATTCTAGAAGAGTATATTTCTTAGTGGGTCCGAAATCCCACAATAGTATTTCCCTATTTGGGTTTCCATGTTAAATCGGGTGTTATATGTGTTATGATGATTATGTGTTTATGAGTTTGTATGTTTAGCAGTTTTTGGTTATATTGCTGAAGTATAAGTTACCGAGGTTGAATCTATTGATTTTATGGATTATTAAGTTTGTATGATTCACCCCCCCTCTCATCCTGTTAGCTATTGGCATCAGAACTTTACATTTAGTATCAGAACTTAACAATTGGTATTAGAGCATTGGAGTTCGGAATAAAAAATTTAAAGGTACTTAAGGCAAAGATCCGAAGATGTATAAAAGGGATGCACCAAAGCTGAACAAGTCAAGTTTCTCCACATGGCAGAAAAGGATGAAGCTGCACTTATTAGGAATTGGAGAATATGCAACATATTATTTGGAGAATGATTACATTCCATCGAGCATGAATCCAATGACCTTGGAAGAGATAAAGACAAAGCAAGAACATATCCAAGCTATGATTGAAATAACATCAGCATTGACCGACTCAGAATTTAATGACCTAGAAAGCTGTAATGATGCAAAGACAATGTGGACTAAGCTCATATCTGTGTTGGCGGTGATGAACATGTTCAAAGAGAAAAAGTAGATAGTCTAAGAGGACAACTTGATTCCATGAGAATGAATGAAGGTGGGAACATAACCCAATAGAGTAAAAGGCTAAAGGAGATTGTCAATCAAATTAAAGGAGCAGGAGGAACTATTGAAGAAAAGGATATAATAAGTAAGTTGTTAAGAACCCTTCTACCTACTTATGCCATTCAAGTCTCTGCAATCAATGAACTAAGGTCTGTACCAAACATGCCAGTTTCTTTTGATGCTACTATTGGTAAGCTACATGCATTTGAGTTAAGTAATTTTGATAACAATGGGTCTTTGGTAAATAAAGTAGAATCTGCATTCAGTTCTTTTCATATTGGTGAATCTGATGATTACAATGATAGAATGAGTAAGTAATCTGAAGGGGATCACAGTGGAGCAAGTGAAAGATTTTGTAAGAACATGGAAGAAGTGCACAAACTGTATGAGGAAATCAAGAAGCAAGAAGAGTTTGAAACTCTATTGGCTAGAAGGTTACCGAGAGGAAAAGGTAAGTATAAAGGAAAGCTACCTTTAAAATGTTTCAATTGTGATAAAATAGGACATATGGCTTCTAACTGCCCTGATAAAGAATCTAGTGAAAATAGAGAATACCAAGATAACAGGAAGAAAGACAACCAATACAGAGGACACCGGGACTTCAAAAGAAGAGATAGAAAGACATGCCTAGTAGCTGATGAGGAATGCAACGATGATAAATCTAATGAAAATGATACCAAGGAAGTTGTTTATGTGGCTATTAAAGATGGATCTGATGAAGAAAGGTATGAAGAAAAATCCCTAATATCTCACATAAATAATAACGATTCTTGGATCTTAGACAGTGGATGCTCATATCACATGACAAGTAATAAACACAAGTTTGTTAAATTAGAAGACTATGATGGAGGCTATGTAAGATTTGGTAATGATGCACCATGTCTGGTGGAAGGTAAAGGATCTATAACACTTTTTGAAAAAGCTAAATGTGATGATGTATACTGGGTTGAAGGATTGAAATACAATTTGTTGAGTGTAGCACAACTAAACAATACAGGATACCGAATAGAATTTCAGAAAGGAATAGTCAAAGTTCATGACAAGCATGGAAAGTTAATTGCTATCGGGACACAAACAAAAGGTAATACATTTCACCTTGACTCAACTCGAAACAAGTGTCTTTATACTAAGGTAGATGATACCTGGTTATGGTATAAAAGGTTTTGTCATGTAAATTTTGATAATCTGATCAAAATAAGCAAGAAGCACTGAGTAAGAGGGCTACCGAGTCTGGAAAAACTTGAGAATGCTATGTGCCGAGAATGCCAAATGGGTAAGATGACAAGATCAAGCTTTTCAAGTAAGTCCTACACTTCTAAATGAATTTTAGATCTAGTACACACTGATCTTTGTGGTCCCATGAAAGTTCAAAGTTATTATGGTGATAAATATTTCATATTATTTGTGGATGATTACTCAAGGATGATGTCAGTTATGTTTTTAAAAGAAAAATCATAAGCTTTTCAAATGTTTAAATGGTACAAGGCAAGAGTTGAAAATGAAACAGGAAGACAACTGAAATGTCTTAGATCTGATAGAGGAGGAGAATTCACTTCTGATGAATTTAACCTATTTTGCAATGATCATGGTATAAAAAGACAAGTATCTGGACCGAGAACACCTTAGCAAAATGGGATAGCCAAGAGAAGAAACAAATCAATTGTTGATTGTGCCAGAACCTTGATGATAGAAAAGAGGGTACCTCAAACATTTTGGAGAGAAGCAATCAACACTGCAGTTTACACCCTAAACCAAGTTCAACTGAAGAAAGGAACTATGAAGACACTATATGAGATCTGGTATGACAAGAAACCTAATGTAAGTTATTTTAAAATATTTGGAAGTAGATGTTATGTTCACAAAGATGACAGAAATAGAAAGTTTGATTAGAAAAGTGAAGAAGGAACATTTCTTGGTTATTCTTCTAGAAGTAAAGCATTTAAATGTCTAATCAAATCATCTAACAAAATAGTATAAAGTGGAAATGTGAAAATTGATGAAAGAAATGATGAAGGAAATTCCAAAGAACCAGAAGATTATGAAGAATTTGTTTATGTTCAATCGAGAAGTCCTACCGAGAAAGCTGCTGAAGACAATGAAGATAATGTCCAATTACCGAGTGATGAAGAAGATCATATAGAGTCTACCGAGCCTATATTAGCCAAATATGTCAGAAGACATCATGCATCAAGTTAGATTATATGAGATAAGTATGATCTAGTGATGACAAGGAACAAACTGAGACATAACACATGTCTGATATTTGAATTTGAACCGAGAATAGTAAAAGAGGTATTTAACAGTGAAGATTGGGTGAATGTTATGACAGAAGAGATTGATCAAATCAAGAAGAATGACACATGGACACTGATCCCAAGACCGAAGGATAAAAATGTAAGCGGTAATAAGTGGATTTTCAGAAACAAGCTAAATGAAAAAGGTGAGGTCATTCAGAACAAAGTAAGATTAGTTTGCAAAGGTTATGCTCAAGAAGAAGGAATAGATTATGGTGAGACTTTTGCACCTGTGGCTAGACTTGAGGGAGTAAGAACATTGTTGGCATATGCTGCTTTCAAAAATTTCAAGGTATATCAAATGGATGTTAAATCTGCATTTTTGAATGGTATACTAGAAGAAGAAGTTTACATTGAACAACCTGAAGGATTTGTTGAAGACAAGAGTAAAGATAAGGTATGCAAATTGAACAAAGCTTTATATGGTCTAAAACAAGCACCTAGAGCATGGTATGAGAGACTGCACTCCTATTTGATCAAGATCGGTTTTGTAAGGACAACTGAAAACAACAATATATACATGAAGAATAATGAGGATAATGGAATACTGATCTCAGCCATATTTGTTGATGATATTATTTTTTGTAGTAGTGTCTCCTTATGCAAGAACTTTGGAAATGAAATGTGCAAAGAATTTGAGATGTCATTAATCGGTGAGATAAATTATTTTATAGGTTTACATATACTGCAAAGGAAAGATAAGATTTTCATTACTCAATCCAAGTACATAAAGGAAATCTTGAAGAAATTTGGAATGGAGGATTCTAAACCAGTAAGTACTCCTATGAATACTAACTGTAAACTATCAAATAATGATGAACCTGCATCTGTTGATGAGACACTTTACCGATCTATGATTGGAAAGTTGCAATATGTTGTGCATAGTAGACTGGATATAGCACATGTAGTAGGTATTGTTGCAAGATTCTCTGCAGATCCTAGGGAAACCCATATGACAACAATCAAGAGAATTTTTAGATACCTAATAGGCACTGAAGATTATGGCTTAGTATATGAAAAGAGAAATGATTTTGATTTAAAAGTTTATACTGATGCTGATTGGGCATGCAACATTGATGACAAGAAAAGCACAAGTGGTGGAGCTTTCTTTTTGGGAGAAAGACTAGTAAGTTGGCTTAGCAAGAAACAAGGATGTATTTCACACTCAACAACAGAAGCTGAATATGTTGTTGTAGCATTGAATTGTACCAATATAGCATGGATCAAACAACTATTGGAAGGTATAAATGAGAAATTTACTGAGCCAATAACTATATTATGCGATAATATGAGTGCCATTAACATTTAAAAGAATCCTATAATCCACTCTAAGACAAAGCATATCTCTATAAAGTATCATTATCTCAGAGAAGAAGTTCAAGAGAAGAAAGTTGTGCTGGAATATATCAATTCCAAGGAGCAATTAGCAGACATTTTCACAAAGCCACTACCAAGGGACACTTTTGAGTATCTCAGAAGCAAGTTAGGGGTCCTACCCCTATCTTCTAGTCATTGATAGTGTTTGGTGAAAGCATCAATTCGATGAATCTACAGAATATTATGTGTGGCTTGATGCTGATTTATGCACTTTAGAAGGTTTTCTAAAGGTGTGCAGGAAATAGTGAATAGAGACAAGTTGCTCTGACCGAGATTGAGATGATACACAACAAGGCAAATCCCTTCACATAGGAAGAAATCATGATTTAGTTCTTTTACTTTTTGGCATTGTTGTCAAAGGGGGAGAAGACTAAATGGTTGACTGAATGGTAAAGCCCTAAATGAAGAAGATTACAGAAGACAACTGAAGATAACAGAAGACTAATGACAGGGGGAGAAGACTACAAAAAGGAGAAGACTTCAGGAGATTTTAAACAGCTCAAAAATAACAGGAGAAGTCTAACAACAATCTGAATACGAATCAATTTGAATATATTGTTGGTATTACCATTTACTAGTTGGTTTTGCCATCAATGCCAAAGGGGGAGATTGTTGGCATTTCAATAGAAAGAAAGATTGTTGATATTCATTAAGGATACTGAGAAGGTTGTTGAATATTATTGATATAACTGAAAAAGGATGATAACTATCTTTATAACATTGTTTTATCATTGATGTCAAGAAATTGATTTTCTAATTTAGTATGATGTTGCCATATCTTGAGAAGATTGATTTGAAGAGAATTAAGATGTCAGTAAAAGACAGAAAAAAAATGTGATAAGAAAGAGGAGGAATACATTATTCAATGGGCAACTATTACCGAGTTAGACAATGATGAGATCATGATGTTTAGATTGTGTTGATATCCTACATATGTTGTTGATTGTAAGGTTAATACTATACTATGTCATCGAGCAAAGAACCTAGTCGGTAAACCCTAAGGGACCTAGTCAGTAAACCCTAAGGTTATCAATATCGGTTAATGAAGGCAGAATGTCTATCGAGTAAAGTTTAGTATTTATCGAGTTGCAATCGAGTTATTACAGAGCGCATTGGATGAATACAAGCATTATTAAATGAAGGACAATGATTAGCCAGAGATGTATAAATGATTGGTATGTCATGCATGAAGTTTGTTAAGGATCTATGGCAATAAAAGATTGACCTGAAGATCTACAATGCAGATTGAACCGCAATAATCTTGTGCAAGTTCCAAGAAAGGAATGCATGTCCCTAGGCAAGGTAAAACATTTTCAGATTGAAAAAATGCATTGAACCTAGTCAAGATACAAAATCTGATGGCTAAGATTGATCATGGGAAATGTGATTAAGGAGATTAAGCAGTTAGAAAACTGTTTATAAATAAGGAATTGTTGATAAACAATGTATGCGGGCAAGTGTAAGCACAAGGATGCTACATAGTGATTACCGAGCACATAAGCTTGAAGACCTGTTTGAATAACAGAGTAGAGAGCCCAACAAAGGCACAAGATAAGTCCCATGACAAGATTGTTTTGAGCAAATAAGAATCTGCTTTAGCATTTTAGATGTGAAGTTGCAGATATATTTTTATTACTATTATTTTGTAAGTGACAGAATATCTCTTAACCGAGTGGATTTAACAGTCTTATTTGTAAACCCTCTAGCAAGGTAACATTCTAAATGAGTGTTTAAAATCCTTTGACAAGGTCACTTCTAACAAAGTGAAGATCCTAACAAATCTGAGGGAAATCCCTTAACCGGGTCACATCTAGCAATGTGTTCATAATCTTTAACAAGATTTTATTTTAACCGAGCATACTCTAGAAGAGTATATTTTTTAGTGGGTTCAAAATCCCAGAGTGGTTTTTCCCTATTTGGGTTCCCATGTTAAATCTGGTGTTATATGTGTTATGATTATTATGTGTTTATGAGTTTGCATGTTTAGCAGTTTTTGGTTATATTGTTGAAGTATAAGTTACTGAGGTTGAATCTATTGATTTTATGGATTATTAAGTTTGTATGATTCACCCCCCCCTCTCATCCTGTTAGCTATTGGCATCCGAACTTTACATTTAGTATCAGAACTTAACATATGAATCTCTAGCACTAAAGGTAGATGGTACCAAAGTTCCTTCTTTAATTGCTTCTTGTGTTTGATTGACAAAGTTTGATGTGATAAGGTTTAGAGAGATCTGAGATGTGTTACAAACTCAACTACCTAGTAATGAGAGGATTTACTCATAGACTAGTTTTAACCTGCGTAGAAATGCCTCTTAGGATGAGTTTATCCTAGATGTAGAGACACTCTAAAAAGTGACGTGTTTGTGTTTGATTCAAGCAATATCAAAAGAGAACTTAGGATAAAAATCTCTTGATCTTTTGAGAGTGGAATGGATTTGATGAGATATGAATATGATAATAGATGAAATGTGAACTTCAATAAAAGATTTGTGTCACATATGGGACAAATTTTTCTTCTTCTTTTTTGAGAGTTGTTGGTTCTTCCCGAGATACGTTATATGTGATGCAAATATCTGGAAAGAATTTAGGATTTATCTTGCCTCCTTTGTTTTTGTGATAACTCAAAGCGTGATATTGCATAAAATCTTGGCGGTTTAATGACTCTTGATCAAACTCATTTGATTTCCCTTGAAGGTAAAGACACATGTGACGTAAGAAGGTTCTATGAGAGACAAAGATTTGTCTATTAAGATAGAATAATTTCCTCCTTTTGATAAAAGCCTTTGAGCTTAATGGTCTTTTCTTCAAGTTGATGTGTTGATGAAGATTCTTCTTTCTCAAGATGTGGAGAATGGTCATATAGTTTGATACTTTTGTTGTTGCTCTTTATTTTAAATCTTTTTGAAAATGTTTGTGTTGGATGAATACTTGTTTTGGATTTTGGATTTATGATGTTTCTTTGACAAGAAAACAAAGCAAGCACACAAATACAAGAATGTTACCTCAAAAGGCACAAATAAGTGTGGGTCTAGATCAACCCAATCTTTTGAACTTTTTATGACCCTTTCCTTCAAATGTATTTTAGGTGTTTCCAAATCCTGAAGTCGGCTCAATTTGCACTAATCTTGACTAAAAATGAAAAACACTTCAAACGCTCTTTATCCCTAAGGTCAAATGGCCAGTTGCGATAATTTCAGCCCACATCTTGATATTTCTTTGACTTTGGTACTACATACCTTATGAATCCTGCCGTGGTAGGTAAGGATGTGATATACTAAGTCTTGTGTGAGTATAAAAAATAGATGATCCCTATGATGGGGGAGTCACTATTTTTATCGGGCTACAAGTAACCTTTCAAAAAGCTATGTTTCTACTCAAGGAAATATGTATGGTGAGTATCTTGGGAGCAAAACCTTCTATGCTCTTGCACTGAGTTTATCACAAATATCCTCAATCAATAGAACATGTGGGCTTCTACTTAAAGGTGTTTAGTAATTTTTGATGTTTTTGGACATAAGTTCATTCTGTAGTGACTCACTTAAGAGCCTTGTAACTTGTGGTGGGGCCCATTTGTCCTTTTAGCAAGTTACACTATAGGAACAACTATACCCAAGGCTACAACTTTCGCTCACACCTAATTTCTATAGCGGCTTGAAGGATTTACCGCACGAGGTCGTTCCCAAGAGTGATCGATCTCTTGGCAGGCCTCTCTTAAAAAGATAAAACTTGAGCATTACTAACACTTTTCTCTTGCACCTAGGACGATGAGAGCCAAGGGAGAGGATAGTGTGTGTTAGAAGTAGGACCACTCGACAAACACTTTTGCACAAGTGTGCCAAACACAAAATACACTTGTTCTTTTTAACTTGTTATTGCAATGATGATCTATCTATTTGGAGATGTTGCTCCAACAACCATGATGTTCTTTTTAACTTCAAAGGCAATATGTTTGAGTAAACTAGGAATTTGAAATCTTGGTCAACTGAAATTGAAAGACGTATGCATGAAGTAAAACATTTTTGCAAAATGAGACAAGTTGATTGTTCTTTTTAGCCCATATTGCAAGATGCAAATGTTCATTTTAGCCAAGATTATAAAAATGATAGTTCATTTTAATCCAAGATAGCAATGTGATTGTTCTTTTTAAACTCAAAAAAAAAAAACAAGTTGATTGTTCTTTTTAGCCCATATTGCAAGATGTGAATGTTTGTTTTAGCCAAGATTGGCAAAAATGATAGTTCGTTTTAATCCAAGATAGCAATGTGTGTGTTCATTTTTAGACCAAGATAGCAAAACGAAGACAATGTGAATGACTATCCTAGGATTGATCAATTTTTCCAACTAGAACATGTTAAGGAAAAATTTGCAAATTTGACACTTTCAACACCTGCACCAATATGTTAGAAAGATGCTCCTTATGTCCTGCACAAGATGTAAACCCAAAATTAAATTAATCATATTAACACAAATCACACTAACAAACAAATTAGATCGAAATTAATAAAACTAATTTAAATCTAATCGAAAACTAAATTAAAAACTAATGTAAAATCTAAATTAGAACTAAATGAAAGACTAGTTTAGAAAAATCTTAATTTAAAGACTACTTAAAAAAACAACAATAAAAAAAAATCTAATTTTAAATAAAAACTATTTTAAGAAACTTAAAAAAAAATCTATTCTAAAAGACTAATTAAAAAAATAAAATTTAAACAACTAATTTAAAAGTCTATTCTAAAAAAGAAACCATTTAATAAAAAAATACATTCTAAACAACTAACTAAAAAGGCTTAAAAAAAGAAAATTAAAAAAATTCTATTCTTTCACGTCAGGTTCACCAAATGATGCTCTACAAAAAGGATTAAAAAATCTACTCGATGACAACACACACAAGAGCACAAGAAACAAACGTTAGTGTTAGCATCAAAAGATTATCCTAAACAGGCATATCAAGAGAGATATTAAGCATGAAATAGAAAGCATACAAACATATAATAGATGAACTATGCTCCTCCAAATGCTAACCAAGATGCTCATAGTTGCTCCTCCCTTGTTCCTCTCCTCTCCAAGTCCCACATGAGTGTAGCTCTCAACTTTTAGCACTAGCCATGGATGCCATATGGAGATTCAAGATGGTTGAAAATGATAAATAAATACTATGCAAGTGTAGATAGTGATGCTATGAAAAAGCTCCATGCTAATACCAGTATAACAACAATACTCTAATGCTTCCTTCTTTGCTTGAGGAGAAGGGTTCTATTTATAGAAGAAATGGGGAAATGAAGGGTTAAGATTGAGGAATCTTAACAAGGGTTAGGATTGAAAGATATACAGTCCATGTGAGAATTTCAACCCAATCCCATGTTGACAAGTGTCACCATGAGGAGGCTTGAGAGGAGAGATAAGGAACATTAAATGCTTGAGGTAACATGATGGTTACCCAGGGGGGTTGGGTTAGGGTTAGTTTAATGTATATTCCTTTTATCCAAAGGATAAATGAATGTGCAAGGGTTAAATGGTTACCTTAGTCAAAGAAATAAATGATTTGAAGAGACCTATGAGTCAAAAGGATGGTTAAGTTAGAGGAAAGTCTCTAACCAAAGGTAAAAGGTGAGTTAACCATAAATGATTATGTAAGATCCTTTAATGGTTTGGAAGACTTTAGAGGTTAACCATTTGAAGACATAAAACCTTTAATGTTTATTGAAGACTTTGGAGGTTTTTGAGAAGTGACTTCCTTTTATTTAGGAATGTGACAATGATTAGGATAGGATTAGGCTAATTAGAAGGAGTTAGAAGAATCTAGAAGGGATTTAGGCATGCAAGTGGATTTTGTAGGAGAATGCAAGTGGGAAGAATTTTGGGATTTTTAATTGAAATAAAATCATTTATTTTAATTAAATGGTGTAATTTGCATTTGGATAGATATTTAAATAAATATTAATTTATTTAAATGTGAATGTGAATTTTGGATTTTATAATAAATCTAAATTTATTTACATGAGAAAAATGAAGATAAAGCATTAAATGCTTGAAGACCTTAAGGGAAACCATTAAAGGATTAAGAAGACTCTGAAAGGAAGCCATTGAGTTTGAAGACTTTAAGGGAAACCATTAAAGGCTTGAGAAGACTCTAGAAGGAAGCCATTAAGTTTGAAGACTTTAAGGGAAGCCATTAAAGGTTTCAGGTGGGTGAGGATAAATAGGATTTTAAATAAATAATTTATCTATTTAAAATAGTTGTGCAACTTGCATTTTTAGGAAAATGCAAGTGGGTGGAGGATAAAGGTGATTTAAATAAATGTTAATTTATTTAAATGTGAGAGATGAGATTTTGGGGGATTTAAATAAATATTAATTTATTTAAATGTGAGAGAAGATTAAATTAAACAAACATGATTTATTTATTTAATTAATGGTCTGAATTTGGTTAAGTGAATTAAATCAAATAAATTGAATAATTTGTTTAATTAATAGGAGAAGAGAGTTAAGATGAATAAATTAAATATTAATTTAATTAATTATTGATTTATGGTTAAATAATCAAATAAATACTAAATATTCATTTAATTAAGTGGACAGATTTATGTGACTACAAGTACAAAGGGTAACATATTGAAGCAAAGAGAACTAATGAAAATTGCATAAGCTTAAAAGTGTAGCATAATGAAATATTGAAAAGTGCATCACCTTATTGAGATTCTCTTTGTTTCGAGAATAGTTTAATATTCTCCACTTAACAAGGCCAACCATGTGAAGGTGGAAGCTCATTTGGCCTCTCCCCCACCCTCAAATCACTCTCAATTCCCCATACCCGATCATATAACATTCATCATTCATTCATCCATTAATAACAGATAACATTCATTCATCCATCCATTAATAACATATAACACTCATTCATTCATCCATTAATAACACATAACATTCATTCATTAACATATTCACATTCATTCATTAACATATAACATTCATTGTTTCAGTTTTTACATATTATAAAAAATATGGTTGTCCTAATATTATTACAATCACTTTTTTTTTCTTTTCTTTTTTGTTGCTAAATAAAGAAGAAGTGGAGCATCATTTTCTAAATCATATGTCCTCCCTTCAGTTGTTTCCTGCCCTTTGCTCATGATCTTAATGAATGTCTAGTCACATACTCATGACGTGGAGGCCACTGCAAAGGGGGGTCTGCTGCAATAACAAAGAAATGTTGGCATATGCACACTCCAATGAGACATTGAAGGTGATTGAATGTTTTGTCATTGATGGCAACCTTACAATCCTATGGCACTGGCAAGGCATCTCACTGGTATAGTTCAAAGGACAAAAACAACTATCAGAGACAATAAAAAGTTTATGGAGAGTATAAACTTAATTTTGACATATCTATTTCAAATTGTAACTACCCAGTTACAAGGTTGAAACTACAAACTCTACTAACATCTTGACAACCTTTGCCATTGATTCCAAAGGGGGAGTAGTGGTATGAGAAAATTCAATATCACATGAATCATATGCTCAGGGGGAGCACACATTTCTGGTAACATTTTTGGACCTCACATTTTTGGATACACTTTTGAAATTTCTCATGAGTGTTGGCATCAATGCCAAAGGAGGAGATTGTTGGCATATGCACACTCCAATGAGACATTGAAGGTGATGGATGTTTTTGTCATTGATGGCAACCTTACAATCCTATGGCACCAGCAAGGCATCACACCGACATCAACAAATCACACTCTACACCGGCACCGACAGAAAAAGGAAGCATACCGGCACAGAGGCCGAGAGGATTTTTGATATATTATATTTTGTTTATTATTGTAAAAACTTTGTTAGCCGACTTGGCATGTTGTAAAATGACTCTCATATATAAGAGAGATCATTGTAGACATTTTATATGTATTGAGAAAAATTAGGAGGTAGATCTATTATGCGAAATATAGGTTAAGGGGTATATGTAAAGAACAGAGCAGAAACCGGTACTGAATCTGGCATTGAAGATGCTATTATAAGTAGTACAAGACATTGGATTTGCATAATCCACATTGCAAGTCAGTGAGACTTCCCATTGAGCAGTGAGCTCTAGGCACTTGGCCTTCCTGCATGTGCAGGCCCCCTATTGTAAGTAATATTCCCTTATTGGCCAATAAGTGAATATTGTGGGTCACAAATCCCACCGAGGTTTTTCCCACATCGGGTTTCCTTGTTAAAATATTGTGTTATGGTGTGTCTCTTATGTGGTTACTTTCAATTCTATTTATTGCATTATTTCTTGCATACCGGTACACTGTTATAATATGTTCTGCATGTTTTAAGTCAAGAAATTCAACTCACCAGTTAGATACTGATTCACCCCCCCTCTCAGTATCTGTGGGAATCCTAACAAGAAATGTTATATTGATATGTTTTATTATTATTTTTACAAGTATGTCATTAATTAAAAGAACATTAGAGTGGTGCTATTTACCTGATGGGGCCACATCATGTTCATGATCTTGTCTTATAGCCTCATGCTCAACATGCTAAACATCCTCTAAATCCTCTGGAGTTGAAACACCAAAGATTACATTAAATAATACACCAATTGCAATTAAATATGTTTAAAAGACAATTAGAGTGGTCCTCTTTACTTGATGGGGCCACATCATGTTCTTGATCTTTTCTAGCCTAATCATGTTCAACATGTTGATCATGTTCTACATGCTCGAAAGTTGAAACATGAAAGGTTACATTGATTAATACACCAAATGAAATTAAAGATATTTAATTGTATTAATCCATAATGAATTTTGTATAACATATGAATACATCTAGTACCGGGATGCATATGACCATGACCTTCATTTGCAGGTTGTGCTCCACCCTCACCAAGCTGCATTCCAATGTCATGTGTAGTGTTATCATTGCTTGCCTATTTAAAACAAATAAGCACATAATTACTTTATGGTGAAAATTAATATTGAATAGATTTCATAAGTATTTATTTTTAAATTAACTTCATTGAGTTTATTTACCTGCGTGTCGGATGCAGTGGAAGCTTGTGTTTGCCCAGTCAAGAGTCTTAGACATTCAACCACGACTCCAAAGCCTCGCTGGAAGGCAATCTTGAGGTCCTCTTCTATGGGAACTCTCTTGAATGCAGCACCTTGCATTTTTGCATAAGATCATGAATTTTGCTTCTATGATGTGATAAAACCAAAACTATTTACAATTTATTATTTGGATCCAATATTTCATTTATTGATACTTACAATTCATGTGGCTAATTTCATATAACCACCAGAGCCAAGTTTGTGTTGCCCATGTTTTCCTACTCTTTCCTTTGTTGCCTTAGATGTGTTGGACAACCTATGAAAAGTTTGAAATATGTTAGATAATGTAAAAATAAAGAGTAATCAATATATAATTACATTGTTGATAATATCACATACTTTCCTTGGCCCGGTGGTGTGTTTCCTTTTTTCTTTTCAGCCTTCTCCTTTCCATCTGGCACTAGGTCCTTCCACTCCATCTCCGGAATCATGGGAGGACACTTGTACTTTTTGTTCTTCTCTAAATGTGACCTATATTGGTCCCTCACATACTTTAGATAGGTACCAACTTTCTTAAGGACCTTGGTTTGGCTAAATGTGTTATCACCGAACAACACAATTAAACGGTTAATGAGCTCATTTTTTAAATCTTCATTTTGGGTATTCCACCATGTACGTATGGTGGGACCGAAGATGTCCAATGTAATATCATTTAGATGTTTATTAAAAACATCATTTCCTACAAAAAGATCATGGGGTCATTAGTCTAAAAAGAGTGATCAATAAGTAAATTTTAATTGGATTATATATAATAATAATTAAAATATTTTAAAGTACCTAGGACCTTCTCTATCTTTATGGGAATGAAATCCTTGGTCACCACAAATGTGACCTGAAATGTTCCCGTACTAGTAATATGGAAGATCCAAGAAATACTACTAAAGCATCACCATTACTAGTGGCCTCTTCATCCTCAGGTACATATCCTGATGCATGTTCTCACATGTGTTCGCTGCTAGATGGTGCACTGCCCAATGCCTACATGCTATGTGTTGCCAAAATTTTAGTCGACAATATAGGCATGAATGATGGGGTTGAATGATGTGATGTATGTGGTAGGAAGATCAGGATCAACACTTGTACCAACCCCTACTCCCTAGGAAGCACCCCCAGTACCCTAATCATGGCTAGCAACATCATGAGGACACAAAAAATCCTATAAAAACAACACATATTATAGTTCATTAAATAAAAGAGTACAAAATGTAAAACCATAATTGAACTTATGTTAGAATTAAAGATCTCATGATAGCTTACTTGCAGGTTTTGTGCTCTCTCAGTCAATATTTTAACCCTTTCTCTTATCTCATCTGTTTGAGGCACTATGAATAATAACTGCAAGATTTCTTCTTTGCTTTTTTGGGTCTTCATTATCATATCCAGAGGGTTTACAGAATATGTGATGTCATCATTGCATAATAGTGACTGTACCTCCCTATGGATGCTCTCCTCTATTGTTGGTGCCTTTCCTCGATCATCTGACTGCGACAAGAATATTAAAAACATTATCGAAATTAATCCAATAAACTTATGAAAATAATAATAATAAAATGGTGCAAAGGAACCCAAGCATAAAGATATCTTATGAGGTCAAAGTACAATTTTTTTTCTTATTTGTAATTTTCATACATGATTTGTAAGCTCATAAAGTCCATTGATATAAAAAATAACTCAATTGTAAGGCTTGAAGAGCCATTTTGTACCAAGAGACCTAATAGGTCTTGATAGAGTCAACTAAGGTCAAAATTTCCATAAAAGGATTAAAAATGTTGTAACTGGTTATATTGAGTCCATTTTTGTCATGTTGGAAACATCCAAGAAGGATTTGGTCAAAGTTAGCAAAGTTGTGTCAAAAATGCAAAAGTTGCAAAGTTGCAACATTGCCAAAAAGTGCAAAAGAGATGTAAAATGTCATCTATTGGTCATGAGCTGGTTGGAGAAGTTAGAAGGAATGGAAATTAGTTTGTAATGGTTTATAAAACCATGCCTAGTCAAGGTCAAGAGTGGAGGAGCAGTTTGGAGGGCATTTGATAAAGTTTACCCATCAAACCCTTAACTGCCATAAAGGTTTAAAGGGTCTGTGACTGTCACAAAGCCAAGAAGGATCATAAATGTTGTATTTTGAATTTGCAAGTATTTTAGAATGATGGTATAATTAAATATATTTCCAATGAATCCTTTGTTATGCATTTTCATGAAGTATTTGAAGAGATATAGTAATTTTTCTAAAAACCGTTATAACCCTCTGTTTTAACATAGTTTATGGGAGGCCCTAGTAACACTGTTATATTAATGGACAAGTGATTAACATAAAATCATTAAGTTTTTGGCATTTTACTATGGAATGCAATAGCCACTCATGCTAAGGAAGTGATAATATGTTTTACTAGATATATGACAGTTCATGTCATGAAGGGTTTGTTTTAAATAAAGAGTTTTGCAGTCCTTTATACTGTGATTAATTGGTTCCTTCATGATCAGATTTGAAAGACTGTTGTAATTAAGATTTAATAATAATTGAGTGTGGATTGAGTTGTATTATAAAATCCTTAAAGGATCCAAGGCAATAGGATTCAATCCCAACAGTGTTTTCTTTATGAAACATTGTGATCAAAATCAAAATGTGATCAGGTTATGAAAGTAAGGAATTGACAGTCCTAATTTGAGACAGTAACATGAAACAATGAGGTAAACTTGTTGGTTAGAAGTGCCTGAAGGTGCATCACAATGTGTGCTTTGGGTTAGAGCCTTCCCCATACGATCGATGTCCCACTATGACAAAAATTAAATATTAAAAAATATTAGTGAAATGAGACCAATAGACTTACGAAAAAAAACATGATAATAAAATGGTATATTGGAGTCATTAGTTGGAGGTTGGGTAAAATGGTATATAGTATGCACCACCCTCATAGTAACTATGTTTGTTTCTATGTGATTCAAATTTTAATTGATTAACAACTCTTCACTTGCAGTTATTATTTTTATTGCACATACGAATACATGGTTTCCCTCATGCACCTCGAATATGCAATTGGGTTGCTTGTTTGTTGACCCAGGTCGTGTACTGTTTATAAACTCTGTAATATTCTGTGATGGTTTTGGCCTTCTGCCAATGTACATAGCCACTCCTTTATTTTGATACTTATCTTTTAGCTGTATATAATTTGCTGATAGTGCATACCTACGCATACTTCGTGTATATCAAACTAGCTGCATCCAATCTTTATAATTGTAATGAGGTTCAACATACTCTATCAATTCAGTAACTCTACCATAACAAACCTTTATGCTGTCCATGCAAAATAGGCCCAAACTATGTAATGACGATGGTGCAATGTGATATATCCTCTTGTTGACACAAAAATCAGTGTTTATTGGAAGAAGTTCCTTGGGTACCCATTATTTCTGTAGATGTTTGTACCTCAAGGGCACCTTGATGTTTCCTATGCTCTCATCATCATAAGAACATGAGCCCCCTTCAACAAGAAAAAATTACATGTGTTTACAAAAAATTGTTCTAATATTTTCACCTCTAGTTGATCTCCCTCTTTTAAACCTACTACATGTCTTGATTTCCTCAACTCTTCCTAAATTTCCCTCACTCGAGGAAGACAAATCTGACAAATGCCTATTTGGTGGTACCTACACTCCATCGAATGAGAGACATAGTTACTAAAAATTCCTTGAGGTTGTTCATGGTCCATAAAGACATGGGTGAGCATAACTATAAGGTGACAAAGATCATCTACAAGAGATAATGGACTTAGTAGAGGTTTCCCAAAAGATGGGCTTAGTTTTCTGTACCTTTCAACTTGGCTGGTTATTTTTCATGGACTTTGATTTGATTTCAAAAGGCATTGATAAAGCTGAAACATATGTCATCTTATGTTGACTTGTGACAAGAGAATCTTCTTAGGGGGGCTGTAAGTCACATTAGGCGAACAAGGAATGTAGAAGCATATATTTTATCTAAATGGGCACTCACATTCAAAAAAGTAGGTGAAGTTAGATTTGAAGATCTTAGATAAGATTTCAAGGTCGCGGTTATTATGAGTTTTTTAGATTATAAATAAAGGACGTACTCTTTTGTACTCCTATAGAGTTGGAAAGATGATGGGGGAGTGACAAGGCGATCACATACATTAATTGGGAAAGATATTATTAATGACACCAATCTTGAATTTTATCTTGCATTTAGTGTATGAAGCAAGTTAGAAGTGAGACCTTAGAGAAGTGAAGGGGATTTGGTGAACGTTGAGCTAAAGGTGATATCTCTGCTTGAGAAAGATGGAGATGAATTTCACATTGAAGATGAAGAAGCAGATTTGGGCTTTTCAAGGTGAGCTGCAATTTAGACAACTTAGAGGTCTTTTTAACTTTTGGGATGATTATCTCCCACACTATGTTTTTCTGATATTGGGGAAGGTGTTTATAAAAATGAAACATAGATATCATACCAGAATGGATATATATTGACTCATTCTAGCTTGGGGATTGGAAGTGGAGGAAACCATTGAAGCAGTTCATAGGGTGGTGGAATTTCTTGTTCTAGTAGAATTTCATGAAGGTTTAGAAACTTGCTTGGAATGGGCAGTATTAGGTGAGGGGTTTGATATAGGCGAGGGAGAAGAAAATGAAGATGAAGGGGTGAAATAAAAAATCATACCCTTCCTTTGATGGGTGTCGGGTATGTGTGCCTACCATCACAAGGTGGAGGCTGATGGTATGATGAAAGAATAAGTATTCGATAGAATACTGAGAGGGGGGGGGGGGGGTGAATCAGTAAACTAAAAAATGTTAAAACTTCCCAATCTCAAACTCAAACTCACAAAGTAAACTTGTCAATAGAATATTACTGTCAAGATCAATACTCATAAGAATACTCAACATCAACCGGTAACTGTTATAACAACTTAATAGTAAACAACTTCAATCTTGTAAACATCCAAATGCTTAATCATATATCAACACAATCTATCTCTCAATGCTTCCAGTTATCACACCTTATCAGAAGTTAATCAATTCAACAAATAAGATCATAACCATAAAAAAATTCACCACATGACACAAATGTTTATACGTGGAAAACCCAAATAGGTAAAAACCATGGTGAGATGAGACTCACAAGATAGCTATCTGAACTCTTTTGAAGTTTGCCCTATTAGGAGCCAAGCTTGTTAAAGCTTTTACAATAAGTCTTGTGAAGAACTGATCCTGTTAGGATCACCAGGTTAAGGGATATACAAAATGCCTTTATAAAGAGCAAATACCCTATTAGGAGTAACCTCGGTAGAGGATTTGAGAATCCAAGCTAATGGACCACCTTGTTAGAGGGTTTAAGAAATAACCAAGCTTGATAGAGCTTACTCGGTTAGGGGATTTCAATTCTGCAGTAATTGTTAGAAGACAATAGGTTTTTCTTGATTTGTTTGAATAGCACTACATTTGCTTGATCAAATCCTTTGAAGCTTCAATCTACCTTTACTCAAACTACAGATCCATTCTCTAGTTAGGCAACCACACATTCAATTGGTTTCTGCCAACACTTTGCCAACACTAAACAAAACAACTTCATCAACCTTAAATACAAATCAATAACAAAAACCTAATTCTCTCATAGAGATTACAAACAAATCATTTCAAGTGTGACCATTGGATTTACATAGCAATCTATATACATTCTTCAAGAGAATTTCAACCGCTCCATGATCATTGCTTCATTGGACTTGTAACTCATCACACACTTTGCATTAGATGCAATCCACTTTGCTCATTCCCTAGACAATCAAACAAACACGCCAAAATAATTTGAACTTATCTTCTTACAATGATCACATGTGTCTCCATTATTACCGCTCAATAGATAATAAACCAACATAACCATTTCAACAAACTTAATCGGTTAAGGTTTAACAAAAACAATTGGTAGGATTTACTGGTTACATAACATAGAAAGGGTTTAACCTTATACACCAGTTATCAGTTCAACTCACAAACTCACATATCTGTTTACAACATCTTCCTCAAAGCTCTTCCTACTAGTTACAAGACAATATCAATAACAACAATATCAACAATATCATAATATACCATTACCGGTTCAATTGACATCAATGACAACATAACATATCATTAATGCAATCTTCATGCAAATGCCAACAATCTCCCCCTTTGGCATTGATGGCAAAACAAATAGCTACGTCTCTGATTGCTGCTATGAATGGTGAATAGGAATCCTTGTTTACATTACCAAATGTTCACCATGCTCTATCTGTCTTCAGCCTGTCGCTGGTTTCCCTTTTGCCAATCACATAATTCTTCTCCTAATCACATAATTCTTCTCCCCCTTTGACAACAATGCCAAATTGAAAGTAAAACATGTAATTGCAAATTTTCACTGTGCATTAACAACACACTACAACTTGATGCTCCCCTTGTGGAATACATCCACTTCCACATGAATCCTTCTAAGATTTTGCAAGTAATTCAGGGACTGATGCAATCAACATCATGCTCAACTAACTTCATGAAGAGGGACAACCCCCAACTGACTTCTAAGATACTCGAAAGTGGTCTTAGGCAAAGGTTTGGTAAAGATATCTACAAGCTACTCCTTGGTAGAAACATGCTCTAAGATAACATCTTTACTTTGAAAATTTTCCCTCAAAAAGTGATACTTCAATTCAATGTGCTTGGTTCATGCGTGCAAAACAAGATTCTTAGAAATATTAATGACACTTGTATTATCACATAAAATCTTTATAGGCTATGAGATCTTCATCTTAAAACCTTCCAAAATGTGCCTCATCCAAATAGCCTATGTGTAATTCATATAAGATGCAACATACTCAGCTTCAGCAGTAGATTGTGAAGTACAACTCTACTTCTTACTACTCCATGAAACAAGCCTTCCTCTTAGAAAGAATGCTCTATTGGTAGTGCTTTTCCGATCATCAAAATTTCCTACCCAATCAACATCTGTGTATGCCTTCAAATCAAAGTTTCCTCTATATGGATACCATAATCCATAGTCAATAGTAGCTTTCAGATACCTAAAAATTATCTTGGTTGCTCTTAGGTGTGTCTCCTTTGGATTCTTTTGGAATCTTGCAACTATACCAACCACATGGGCTATATCTGGTCTGTTGTGAACAACATAGTGTAATTTGCCAATCATTGACCTGCATTCCTTTTCATCAACAAAATTACATTCATCTTCCTTGGACAACTTACAACCTATAACCATTGGTGTTCCAACTGGTTTACAGTCACTCATGCCAAAAGTCTTCAAAACCTCTTTCACATACTTAGATTGAGTAATGAAAATACCATTATTCATTTACTGTATCTGCAAGCCTATGAATTTTTTTATTTCCCCTACTAAAGACATTTCAAACTCATTTTTCATTTCCTATGTAAAACTATTTATCATGACATCATTACCTCCAAAAATAATATCATCAATAAATACTTCACTAACCAGTATTTCATCTCCTTCAGACTTGAGATAAATATTACTCTCATCACTGGTTCTTGCAAAGCCTATCTTCATCTGATGTGTATGAAGCCATTCATACCATGCTCTAAGTGCCTACTTTAATCCATACAAAGCTTTATGAAATTCGCATACCATGTCTTTCTCATTTGTCAAAGCATAACCATCTGGCTGCTCTATGTATACCTATTCTTCCAATATCCCATTCAAAAATGTAGGCTTAACATCCATCTGGTATACCTTGAACTTCTTATGGGCTGCAAATGCAAGTAAAGTTCTGACACCTTCCAGTCTTGCTACTAGTGCAAAAGTTTCGCCATAATCTTCTCCTTCTTCTTGAGCATAACCCTTGCAAACTAATCTTGCCTTGTTGCGAACTACAACACCATCTTCATTTAACTTGCTTCTGAATACCCATTTAGTACCTATAACATTCTTGTTTACTGGTCGGGGTACCAAGGTCCAAGTTTTGTTCTTCTCATTTTGGTCCAATTCATCCTCCATAGCTTTAACCCAATAATCATCACCAAATGCCTCCTTTGCACTTCTAGGTTTAATGGTGGAGATCATGCAAAAGTTCTCTCTTAATCTTCTTCTAGTTAGTATTCTAGCATCCTTAACCCCAATTATCTGTTCAGGATTGTGACTCAGTCTTACATATCTAGGAATAACATGATCATTCTCTTCAGGTTCAGCTTCTTCATTATCATCTTCTTCTAAATTTATTTGTTCCAGTTGAACAGGTGCATCAGAATTTGCTTTACCGGTTTCTGATTTAATAGTTTCAGGTTCCAAAAGCAAAATGCAAGGATCTTCATCCTTTTTCTCTATATTGGTTCCTTCATGCAAGGATCTTCATCCTTTTTCTCTATACTGGTTCCTTCTGAGACTTCAAGACATTCATCTACTCAAACATCAGCGCTCTCAACAATTCTCTGTGTCTGTATGTTGAAGCATTTATAGGCTTTACTCTTGGTAGAATAGCCATGAAATATGCCTTCATCACTCTTAGCTTCAAACTTGCTAATGTAATTACCTCTTTTAATAAAGAATTTGTTATGAAATATCTTAAAATAGATAACATTAGGTGATCTTCCATACCAATATTCATAAGGGCTCTTTTCCTTACCTCTTTTCACCAGAACTCGGTTCATTGTGTAGACAGTTGTACTTACAGCTTCTTTCCAAAAAAAATTCGCTACACCTCCTTGTATCAACATTGTCCTAGCAGCTTCAACCACTGACTAGTTGTTCCTCTCTGTGATACCATTTTGTTGTGGTGTCCTTGGTGCAGAAAGCTATTGTTTGATACCATTCTCATCATAGTACTTAGTGAATTCGTCAGAAGTAAATTCACCACCATGATCTGTTCTCAAACATTTTACCTTTTTGCCACTCTCTTTCTCAGCTAAGGCCCTGAATGCCTTGAACTTACCAAAAGATTCATTCTTATCCTTCAAGAATGTGACCCACATCATCCTTGAACAATCATCAATGAAGATCATGAAATATCTGTCACCTTGAATGCTTCTTGTTCTTATTAGTCCACATGGATTTGTATGAACCAAATCTAACAAGTGCTCTACTGAGAAGGACTTGCTCTTGAAAGTTGAAGAAGTCATCTTTCCTAACTGACATTCTTTGCAAAGAACATTAACCGGTTTGTCTAGCTGAGGTAGACCTCTTACTATCTTGGACTTGCTCACTTTAACAATGTTATCAAAGTTTATATGAAAAAATATCCTATGCCAAAGCCAACTATCATCTATCTTTGCAATCAAACAATTGCTAACTTTAGGATTAAGATGAAATAGATTACCTCTGGTTTGTTTCCCGGTTGTAATCAATTCACCTTTGTTGTCAAAGATTTAACACATACCATTTCTAAACTCTAGTGGGTATCCTCTGTCATTAAGTTGTACCACACTCAGAAGATTGTTCTTTAGACCTTCAACCCAATAGACATCTTCAACACCGCTCTTCCCATTAAGAGAAATAACTCCCTTACCTTAAACCATACAGGGCGAGTCATTGCCAAATCTGACAACACCACCATCAAATTCCTTCAAGGAAAGAAATTTTCTCCGATCACCAATCATATGATGTGAACAACCACTATCAATGATCCAATCATCAGAGCTATCCATCCTGGACACCAGTGCCTTCTGATCTGATATATCTTCCTTAATAGCTACAAACATAATATCTTCATTAGCATCACCATCAAATTCTCCATCAGTGATATCACTATCAATAGCAATAAGACAATCTCTCTTTCCTTTACCCTTATACTTCTTGAATTTGTCTCTCTTGTATTCATTTTCACCATTAGGACAATTAGCTGCTATATGACCAATCTTGTTGCATGCAAAACATTTTAAAGGTAGTTTACCTATATATTTACCATTGCCTCTAGGCAGTTGTTTTGCCAACAATGCTTTAATCTCCACTAAGCTGTCTTCATCATCAACATCTCTGCTGGATCTAGATTCATAACCATGACAAGTATCTCTACTTTTTCTCATAGATTTGTTAGAGACAAAAGCTCTGAATGCAGATTTTTGATTTCTATACACTACCATCATAACCGTTTAATTCAAAAGCAATAAGTTTGCCAATGATAGAGTCAAGAGTTACCTTAGTTTTGTCAATGGACTTCAACACCTAAATAGTTGCAACTCAGATAGCATAGACCGGTAGTAGGGTTCTCAGTAGCTTACTGATCACTGTGGCATCTTCCACTTTCCCTCTCGTACTTTTTATTTCACCAACTATCTCTTTTATCCTTTGACCATACTGCTAGATATTATCACCTTTATACATTCTCATGTCATCAAAATTTCCTCTTAGGCTCTCCTCTTTAGCAATCTTAACATGTAACATGTTCATCACTGTTATAAATATCTTCAAGTTTTTTCCATACTTCATATGCAATTTCAAGACCATGAACATCTACATATTCAACATTAGACAAGGAACTGATAATAGCCTCCAATGCTTGATGATTTTCTTGTTCTTTCTTCTAATCATTAGTCAGAGTTCTAGTAGGTGTAACATACCGAGTTTCTACATGATCCCAATACTGACTTCCTAGACTCTTAATGTAAATCTTTATTTTGTCGCTCCATATCTTGTAGTTATCTATGTTGAACTTCAGACCTTCCTTCTTCATCATTATCTACAAGATCTTTTCCTCAAGCTGTTAGGCTTTTAGATTTAAGAGGACATGAGATGCTCTGCTACCAATTGATGGTATGATGAAAAAATAAGTATCCAGTAGATTATTGAGAGTGGGGGGGGGGGATGAATCAGTAAACTAAAAAAATGATACAAACTTCCCAATCTCAAACTCAAACTCACAAAGTAAAATTATCAATAGAATATTACTATCAAGATTAATACTCATAAGAATACTCAACATCAACGGGTTAACTATTATAACAACTTAACAATAAACAACTTCAATCTTGTAAATATCCAAATGCTTAATCATATATCAACACACTCTATCTCTCAATGCTTCCATTTATCATGCCTTATCAGAAGTTAATCAATTCAACAAATAAGATCATAACCACAAAACATTCACCACATGGCACAAATGTTTATATGTGGAAAACCCAAATAGGTAAAAACCATGGTGAGATGAGACTCACAAGATAGCTATCTGAACTCTTCTGAAGTTCACTCTCTAGGAGCCAATACTGTTAAAGCTTTTACAATAAGTCCTGTTAAGAACTGATCCTATTAGGAATCACCTGGTTAAGGGATTTAAAAAATGCCTTGATAAAGAGCAAATACCCTGTTAGGAGCAACCTCGGTAGAGGATTTGAGAATCCAAGTTAATAGACCACCTTATTAGAGGGTTTAAGAAATAACCAAGCTTGTTAGAGCTTACCCAGTTAGTGGATTTTAATTCTGTTGTAATTGTTAGAAGACAATAGTTTTTTCTTGATCTGTCTGAATAGAACTACATTTGCTTGATCAGATCCTTTTAAGCTTCAATTTGCCTTTACTCAAACTGCAGATCTATTCTCTGGTTAGGCAGCCACACACACAACTGATTTCTGCCAACACTAAAAAAAACATCTTCATCGACCTTAAATACAAATCAATTAGGTCGCACATAACAAAAACCTAATTCTCTCATAGAGATTACAAACAAATTGGTTAAAGTGTGACTGTTGGATTTACATAGCCATCTATACACATTCTTCAAGAAAATTCCAACCACTCCATGATCACCACTTCATCAGACTTGTAACTCATCACACGCTTTGTTGGCATTCTACACTCTTATGAGAATAGTTGATGTTTTCATTGATGGCAACCAATTGGAAACCAATTGATAGATACTGGAACTGGCAATAGACTTCTACATACATCGGTAGACACTCCACCGACATTAGCAATAATACATACTGACACTCAGGCCGACATGGAATAATTTTTTTTTTATTGTTTTGTTATGTAATTATCTTTTGTAAAAGCCGACATGGTACTGTAGCTAGGAATTCGGAAATCATCAAAGCAAATAGCAAATTGGACTAGTTCAATCACGAAAACTCAATTGCAATGATTAGAATCCTAAGAACACTCAATAGAGAAATGGACACATGATAGGGGATGGAAGAAGGACTCAAGCGTCTTTTTGTTTGGATAGTAGCCTTGAAAAAAATGGACCATGACCTCTAAAGGTATGCTCAAAGACGTTGATAAGATAAGGACATGGAAAAAGAGATGAAACTAAGGCAAGGATTTATGTAAAGGATTGGATCAAAGGGATCGAAGGATGGAAAATATGCATTGGATAATAGATAGGATATTGGAAGAATTGGGCTTCAGTGGACAGAAATGTAGGCAAGATCAACATTGGCACACACCTTGATGGGTGGTGGACTGATGGAGGAAAAATGTATTTTGGATATTGAGATTTTGAGGAAGGAAAGGCTATGGATTTTGGGACATAAGGGCCCAAAACGGATGAAGAAAGTGATGGAAGAACAAATTTGAGAGGTTTGGATGGAGGAATAGCAATTTTGGGTGCCAAGTTGATTGTTTCTTCAGGCTTTTATGCTTCAAGGAGCCGCTTAGGGATCCACCTGGTTTTTGATTTTTCATGCTTTTGTATAAGGTGATATAGTTGACAACGAAGGTTTTGGTTATTGACTGAGCTTAAACCAGTACTGAACCTGGCATGAGAGATGCTGTTTTGAAGAAGTACATTGTATTGGATTTTGATAATCCATTTTGTAATCAGTGTGACTCTTTATTGAGTAGTGTGCTCTAGGGTGTTGGCCTCCTTGCATGTGTAGGCCCCTCATTGTAAGTAGTATTTATTCATTGGCCACTGAGTAAATATTGTGGGTCACAAATCGCACCGAAGTTTTTCCCACACCGGGTTTCCTCATTAAATATCTTGTGTTATGGTGTGTTTTCTATGCTGTATCTGTTATTATTATTTGCTGCATTAATTCTTATTTACTGGTACACTATTTTGGGATGCAAAGTTTTAAATAAGTATAAATATTCTGTAAACCGGTTAGACACTGATTCACCCCCCCTCTCAGTGTCTTTGGGACTGTCATTGATTCTAACAACTGGTATCAGAGCCTGGTCCTCTATTTTCAAAAGTCTAACAACTTGAGGAAGATTATGACACCGGTACAGATGGAGAACTTAAGAAAACAGTTGGAAGGAGCCCTTGAATATTTTGATGCAGAGAAATTGAAGAATATCAAACTTGAAGATGATCTAAGGATTGCTCAGGAATTCATTAAAGGACTTCAGGAGAAATTTTATATAGAAGAAAATAAAAGAAAAGAACTTCATGAGAAGATGTAGAAAGATGATGATGAAAAAGAAACTCTTAGAGATATTGCAAACAAGTTGAGACAAGAAAACAATAATATGAAGAATGAAATGCAAGATATGGCTATGAGGTTATGTAAAGATATTTAATACATGAAGAAGAATGAAGAAGGCTTGACTAGGAGACTTAATGATGTTGGAAATAAAAATCTGAGACTTACTCATGAAAATGATATGTTGAAGATAGATCTGATTCACATGCAACATGATAAAACTGAGCTTATGAGACAAGCCAGAATTCTGGAAAATGAGTTGGCTACTACAAATAAACACAAAGACAAATTCAAGAAAAGTTCAGAGGAGCTTGATGACATGCTGAAAAGTCAGAAGCCCAATGGATATACTAATGGACTTGGAGTTGGAGTTGGAGAAAGTACTGGTACTGTAAACAATCAAGATCAGAACAAATCGGTAAGACAACCTAATGCTTATAAGTTTAATGGCAAATGTTTCAATTGCAACAAATATGGTCATAGAGAAAATCAGTGTAGATTTAGAAATAATCAGAACACAAACTCACCCACCGGTCAATGTTCCAAACGCAACAAAGTTGGTCATAATTCAGAAAATTGCAGAATGAATGTGAAATGTTATGTTTGTGGAAGATTTGGACATTTATCTAATCAATGCAGATCACGAACCAATCAAGGATATGGAAAGGCTATTTAGAGGAATAATGTGACTTGTTATGCTTGTAATAATATTAGATATATTTATAAATTCTGTAAAAGCAAGAATGCACCGACAAACAATATGAGATCTAGCTTGAAGGGAAAAAAGAAGGTAGAAGAAGTAAAGAAAGAATTTTCTAAACAATGGATTAAGAAAAGAGATCAGAGAACTGATGAAACTATATCTTCACCGGTAGAATAGAGTAATCCTCCACCGATAGGAGATTCTTCATCTAACTAAGGAATAATCCCTTGGGGGTATGGCAATGAATTGAAAAACATGCATTCTACCCTTGGTTAATGGTGAGAAGATACATTTCTTCTTTACCAGCAGGTGTGTTAAGTTTTCACTTAACCGACGAGCATTTAATGATGTTTTGAAGAAATTTTTGGCTATAAAGCACTGAGAAACCCTCATTTCAAACTCACCGAGCATTCAAAATTTCTATGAGCATGAAATTGAGCAATGACATTCAAGGCGAATTTGAGAAGTTTTTTTCAAGCATTCAACAAGCATCCGGATAAGAGGTATTTTTCATAATGTCTTCTTCATCTTCTATTCCTGAATTTATTCCGAACCCTACCATTATGGAGAATGTGAAACACCCTAGGCCCGTTTTCAAAATAATTCTCGAGATTGCGAAGCAAGACAACTCTGTAGGAGCTTTTTCAAAAATACCTAAGGGAATAGCATTTGCAGAAGACCTTAGGATTTACATACATTGCAATTGAGAAGATCTAGGATCTGAGGAGTCAATGAAAATGTTTAAAAAGGTCATTTGTGATGAACATGGAATTGTTAAACCCGAACAAAAGATTGCGGAAACTTTAGGTTTTGTGGAGATATTGAATATCCCTCAATTTCCAGAGGAAGTGGTAAGGATTGTATTAAATAGAGCACATGGAGAATTCTTATGGTTGGATTCTGTTTGTAAGATAACCCGACAAGCAATTAGGGCAGTTACTAGTTTACCCTCAATCAGTAGTAGACCTGATAAGACAAATAAGATTCCCAACAAAATGGTGACAAGCCTAACCGGAGAAAAATCTGACAATAGATCACTTAGAGTAAATGACATTAAGGACATCAATGTGAGATATGTACGTATGGTTCTTGGATACAAAGCCACACATGCTAACAGACTCAATTCTATTTTCAATCTTTGTATTTACAGTGAACATGAAATGATAAACAACAATGCTAAGATAGATGTGTGTGAATGGTTAAAAGATGAGCTTATTGACAACCTGAAAAAGATTAAGGGAGACAAGAAGGGTACTTTCCACTTTGGAAACTTTCTGGTATGTTTGATGCTATATTTCACCAAAGAGATCCCCGGTATAGGACCCAAAGACTTTGGTTATGATATACCGATAGGAAAACAACTACAGGAAGATTTTACCAGCATGGGAACTGATAGAGATAACAACATAACAAACTATTTTAAATCTTTCCAATCTAAGATGAGAGCTAGGGAAAGGATTCCTCAAAGCATAGTTGAGAAATATGACAAGGAAATTTGCTTTGTAATTAAAAGAGATGAAACCTAGATGGAAGCAGTAAGCCCTAGAACTATTTGGGTTACTAAAATGGGTTATGAGGTTGATCTACATGTTCTGGAAATGTATGCAAAAGTACTGCTTGATGCACCTAGAGAGCCATCTGA
Organism: Cryptomeria japonica; assembly: GCF_030272615.1. Lineage (NCBI taxonomy): Eukaryota > Viridiplantae > Streptophyta > Pinopsida > Cupressales > Cupressaceae > Cryptomeria > Cryptomeria japonica. The sequence continues at coordinate 159,978,111 of NC_081415.1, read as the reverse complement.
AGAATTCTTTGGAAATGTAGAAACCATAGAGAGTAAAGTGTCTATGCAAAAAAGGACTAAGAGAAGAGAAAAATACATTAGGGATGCATCCAAGAAAGTAAAGGAAATCAAAGAAAGTGTCATGAACCTTAGTGGAATATTGGTTAGTGAGCTTGAAGGACTTCAACTGGAGGCACATATTTCACTGGTTGACACATCTTCTGACAGTGACATTAGTAAGGCAACTGAGTTCAAAAGAGTGGAAAGGAAGAGAAAACCCTCACCGGTACCCTCTCCTTTTCCAAATAAAATAAGAACATTAAGGAAGAAACAACATGTGGTTAGGAAACCAAAGAAGAAACTCACACCTAAGAAGAAAAAGACACCGATAAACCCCACATTGAATGACTTACTAAATGAAATAATAGAGGAAGGTAATTTGTCTAATGTGAACAAATGGTATACTTCTTCAAATGATACTGACATAAACATTATTGAAGAAAGCATTATTCTTCATTTAGACATTTATAAGAAAGTTTTGATTGAAGTTGTTGAGGAGATACCAAATGATCTCTACATGAGACTAGAAGCTAAAAAGCTATCAATGATTGAATTAGACAAGAAATTGAAGGTTGAAGTACTCTTGGAAGTTCACCCGGTTAACTCCAAAGAAGAAATAGATGAACTTTATTTTTGAGGCTAACCGATCAGTATTTGCTAGTGGATGTCAGCAGGTAAGCCTAATGGCTGGAAGAGTGAATGAAATTGTAGAAGAAACAATAGACAATTGGGATATATTCTTTGTGGAGAAAGAAAAACAAGAGGAAATGAACATACTAAGAAGATGTTTAAGGTTTATCAAAAGGACAAAGGTAAAGGAAAAATTGGTGGAGTTCCAAACATTAAGATTACTGACAATCTTCCACCGCCACCTTTGGATATTGCATCGGTACACTCAGAAGATCCACCGGTTATTGACATTGAAGGAATAAGACATGATGATACTAATCCAGAATTAGAGATAATTTTTACAATGAATGTGGATACTCAAGAGGTAAACATTGTTGTGGATAAGGATAACTCTGAAGTTAAGTTAGACAATGTTGACAGTAGTAACATAGTAGAGAAACTGGTAGAAACTGTTGAAACTGAGACATCAACACAAATAGAGCAACCGACACAGACTGAAAAACCTACTAAAGATAAAGGTACTTGCATAGGGCCACCAGAGACAGAGATACCAACAATTGAACTTTCAAAGAAACAAATTGAGGAAGAGGTACACATAGAGATAGAGAAACTGACAATCACAGAGACATTGAAACAGTCTGAGAAACCTTTGCAGGTTGAGATGCAAACCCAGACTGATCCATCGAAGGAAAATTCAAGCAAAATAGATACGTTTGATGGAAGCAAAGAGGTAATAAAGATAATTGGTTAGACATCTGACACATCTACATGTGAATTCAGACCTACGAATGTTATAGAGGTACTTTTGGATTCAATCAAGAAGATAACAGATTGTAATGCATTGGCCTATAAGGTAATTGACAACACATTACCTAGTCTTAAGTTGATTGCAACGAATTGTAACATAGATCATATTAAGGATTCTTTAGGTAAATTGGACACATTGTCCAAATTTATTGCTGATAATGTAATAACTATTGACAAGGTGAATGAGGACACAATTAAGGAGAGAGTTGAAAAAGAGAAAAACACATTCTTTGAAGACACTATAAATAAGTGTACAAGATACTTGAACACATTGTTACCGGTACTTAACTCTACAATTTTGGAGTACAAGGAGCTATATAGGGAAACATGCAAACCTAACCTTTTGACAGAGGACATAGATAAGGAGATCAGTAAAACACAAAAAGAAATTGATGACATAACTGATAATATAATTGGTTCATCCGGACATATATCAGTTTTTGAGTAGGAAATGACAGTTTTTGAGGAGAAGTTAGAGAAACTTGAGAAAGAGAAGGCAAGGATAAGGTCAAATGTCTGGGAACTTAAAAATAAACTTGGTCCTAAGTTGGACAATCTTATCTCTCAGAGAATTGAAATCTCTAAGGCATTAGTTCAAGGAGAGCAATCACCAGAAGAACACATGCATTATCTCACCAACACGATCCAATAGAATGAGGCAACTTTGAATGATAGAAAAAGGTTTATGCAGAGTCTGAATTTAGTTTTGGCAGATATTTTTCAGATTGTAACCAACTGGTTACAGACTTTGAGGCAAAAGTTTTGCACTCGTTTGATTATTTTTTACAACCTTTGTCATTGATGTCAAAGGGGGAGTAGTTGGGAGAAAAATGCTTATACAGAGGAGATCACTTTCTCAGGGGGAGCACATCTTTTTGGAATCTTTTTGGACTTTAGTTTTTGGGAACAATTTTTGGATTTTTCCCATGAGTGTTGCCATCAATGCCAAAGGGGGAGATTGTTGGCATTCTACACTCTTATGAGAATAGTTGGTGTTATCATTTATGGAAACCAACTGGCAACCAACTGGCAGATACCGACACCGACAATAGACTTCTACATACACCAGAAAACACTTCACCAACATCCACAATAATACATACTGACACTCAGGCCAACACGGAACAAACTTTTGTTTATTGTTTTGTAATGTAATTATCTTTTGTAAAATCCGACATGGTACATTGTAATAGACTCATATATGTATGAGATCTTATAAGTCATTTTTGTAAGGAGATAGATGAGAAGTATAAGGCAATTTTGTATAAGGTGATATAGTTGACAACAAAGGTTTTGGTTATTGATTGAGCTTAAATCGGTACTGAACCTGGCATGAGGGATGCTATTTTGAAGCAGTACATTGTATTGGATTTTGATAATCCATTTTGTAGTTAGTGTGACTCTTTATTGATTAGTGTGCTCTAAGTTGTTGGCCTCCCTGCATGTGCAGGCCCCTCATTGTAAGTAGTATTTATTCATTGGCTAGTGAATAAATATTCTGGGTCACAAATCCCACCAAGGTTTTTCCCACACCGGGTTTACTTGTTAAATATCTTGTGTTATGGTGTGTTTTCTATGTCATCTCTGTTACTCTTATTTGCTGCATTAATTCTTATTTACCGGTACACTATTTTGGGATGCAAAGTTTTAAATAAGTAAATATTTTGTAAACCGGTTAGACATTGATTCACCCCCCCTCTTAGTGTCTTTGGGACTGTCATTGATTCTAACATGCTTTGCATTAGATGCAATCCACTTTGCTCATTCCTTAGACAATCAAACAAATGTGCCAAAACAATTTGAACTTATCTTCTTACAATGATCACACATGTCTCTATTATTACCGCTCAACAGATAATAAACCAACACAACCATTTCAACAAACTTAACCGGTTAGGGTTTAACAAAAACAACTGGTAGGATTTATCGGTTACATAACATAGAAAGGGTTTAACCTTATACACCGGTTACCAGTTCAACTCACAAACTTACATACTGGTTTACAACATCTTCCTCAAAGCTTTTCCTACCAGTTACAAGACAATATCAATAACAACAATATCAACAATATCATAATATACCATTACTGGTTCAATTGACATCAATGACAACATAACATATTATTAATGCAATATTCATGCAAATGCTAACAGAGGCAAAGAATGGATGAAAGGCAATGAAGTTGTTAATTTAGAGAAAAGAACAAGATGCAATCATTGCAATAGCTTGGGAGGAGGTGGAGGGATCCAAAAAAACTCTTCGACCAAGGAGGCTGAGAGTGGGGGTGGTGCCGAGGTTGGGAGCGAGAATGAGACTGGTCAGTTGTTGAAGGTGGCTATTGAAATTCTGCAGCGATGGTGACAAAGGGGGTGGGGTGTGGTTTTTATGTTTTTTGGCTAAATTTTTGCTATGTAATTATGGTTAATGTCTGATAGTAAATCTAGGGGTAGGTTGTAGCAGAAAAGAGTTTTTTGTGTAAAGATTTTGTATTAGCTGTATATTACCAATTTTGAAGAATGACAATTTTTGGATAGGAGAACAGATAGTCAACATCATGATGTAACTACTTTTTATATTTAATAAAATACATATTATTATTGACCAAAAAAAAAGAAATTGATTTGACATTCTAGAATAATATGTACATTTTTTTCTATTGAGTATAATTTATAACAACATATACAAAGTAAGGTGAGTTCCATCACCACACCCAACCAGTATGCTCCCAAATAGGAGATCAGTATATAAAGATAGTTACATCATAGAGTCTCCTTGATTAAGGTTGATTTCATACATTCTCCTTGTTTTAGGTTTGCCACAAGATCAAGTTATTTAATAGGAGATGAACTTATTTGAATGAAGTTATTTAATTGATTAGTTGAAAGGCTCTATAATTAATGGTTCATAAGGCACAACGCTTGTCGTAGGTTTTGCAAAAAAACACAATTTTTTGCCCCAATAAGCCTTACCCACTCAATGTAAAAAAACACACTAGCATTTCAACCCTATTTAGTAAATTGGAAGGATTTTATAGTGGATTTGAAGATTAATGAGATTTGACCAAAATACAGAATGCAACACTTACAATGGATTTGTTGGCACTTGCACTTGTTCGTCCTCTTTCTCCCTCCATTTTTCAATTTCTGACTGGTTGGATGCTTTATGGGCAGCTTGGTATTTGAATTGATCCTTTCAGTCATTATGCCAATGGGGATTTTGTTGGGATTGCTTATAGAACTGGATTATGCCTTCTATATCATAGCCCCAACTCTCCGCTCCTGCACGCATGAGATTCAAATAATGAGCCAAATAGACTATGTGTTTATTTCTATACTTTTAATTAAAAATTTTATATTTCAAATTTAAAATACCATTCGGGTCCAATTATTTTCCTTCATTTTAATTATTATGTAAACTTGAAGCACAAAATGTCTACAAAACACTTTATTTGAACACCTCCTAGAAGATATCAAGGCCTAAAAATAATAATCTAATAATAATACTACATCAAAAATTGATTTAACATTCTAGAATAATATGCACATTTCACTAAATTAATGTGTTGTAATATTATTTGTCCATTTTACTTGGCTTTTAATTAAAGAGTTTGATCTAATATCTAATATCATACAACATTTCCTCTAAGTAATCTCTTTAGTTTACATGAATAAACTTCAAAGTATCTAGGTGGTAGGTAAGGATATGATGATATGATTGAGTCTTTTCTTACGCCATGAAGGCTTTTTAATAATTCATGATTTTGGGTTTATTTTAAAACGGATAGTTTAAACAAGATGTTCTCTTCATATATGAATTATGATCTTCAATGCATGCTTCACAAGTGGGACATTTTAGTGCTATTTGTATTTTATAACAAATTGGTGGCCCTAGGAAACTCATGTAAAATATCTAAAAGTAACACGTATCTTTCTAATGTCAAGCCTTCTGAAAATAGTGTTTTATCAAACTATAAGTAGAAAATAGTGTTAAGATTTGATTTATAGTCATGTTTAGGGTTTAATGTCATGGTCAAAATTATGTTAGGGTTAGGGGTAGAATTATGGTTAGGGTTTGGATTATAATTATAACATGTTTTTACAAATAGGGATTTGGTTAGCATTAAGGGTAGGGTTGGAATTAAAATTAGGGTTGGGTTCAAAATTATAATTAGGAGTAGGGTGAAGATTTAGATTTGGTTAGGGCTAGGGTTAGGGTCAAGGTTATGATTAAGGTTAATATTAGCATTAGAATTAGGATTTAGTTTAGGTTTATGATTATGGTTAGGGTTAGGGTTTAGGGATAGGGTTACCTAGGATAGGGTTGGAGTTATGGTTATGATTGACATTTACATCATGGTTATTGTTTGAGGTAGGGTTTGGATTTGGATTATGGTTAGAGTTAGGGTTTAGGATTAGTTTTGAGATTATGGTTATAAGGGTTAGGATTTAGGTTTAGCATATGGTTAGGGTGAAAAAATTAACATAATGAAGCAAATTAAAAAATTGAGCAACCACTTAGAAGCAAAACACAAACACAACCTATATGCCCCTAGATACATAGTCAAGTTATTATCGAGATCAACACATCTCCAAGCCACAAATGGGAAGGGCATACAAAAGCAAAACAACAAAATGGGGAATTTTTTCTTCCTTACTTTAATTATGGAGTTGCTTTTCTAGGTAGTTTCATTGCCTAACCAAAAAACAAATTCTCTATATTTTCATCACAAATATTATTTATAGAATGGCTTATCATATACAAATCCATTGTGTTCCCACTTTTGATGATATTATAGATAAGGGGGTCACCATCTAAAAATATCCTAATGTTTCAAAATGTCCAAAAACTAACACATGTTTTTATACCACAAGGATATTCAATAATCCAAAATCATCCAAAATATATGTACACTTCCTTGGGGGATCTTATCAAAGTATTATTTAAAAAATCAATTGAAGCTAACCTTATTAAACTCCCACATACCATAGTTTTCAATCGCAATGCACCCAAACTTGGATGATACAAAGAAATTTAGTACTCTTAGCACTATCATGTAAAAGGTCATTCTATGTCCAAATGTATTAAACATAATAATTATAGCCATATCTAATCAAACACAATGAGAGTTTGGGGGATGGCCATGTATCTCATCTCTTGATGAATAATTCATGGGTACCTATTATGATCTTTTTCTCAAGAATGATAGAAATATACCTTAACGTCAAATAAAGGATCATCTCAAAATATTTGTACAACAAAGGTCAACACTAGTAAGTTGTCTATCTTATATGAATCAATAGTGGGTCACATTGAGGAAACCTATCCATAAATTAATGCCATTACTATTAAAAATCTTAATTGCATTGCCAACACTAGGCACAATTAGGTTACTGTAGAGAGAGATTCTTCTTCCCAAAAAGTCACCCAATATGACATCCTAGAGCATCTTAGGAAGACTCTAGAATAGTTATCTATCTTGGAGCTTATTTTATATTCATCTATCCATAGGGACATATTGGATCATGCCTTTGTTGGTATTGCATGAAGATTGGACTGATGAAGTATAGTGTTTTCATTGATGTCAATAGTAACTGGTAATGGAGTTGTATTGCAACTAGTAGTAGAGTAGTGAAGGAAACCGGTATCGGTATTTCAAGCAGAGTGATCAATAGGTAACCCTAACTAGTTGATAAGTAGAACCCTAACCAATGGATCTTGGTGTATCGGTTGTAATGATCTATGATAGAATGGTGATCAAAGATGAAGATGCCACATAAGCATGATGCACGTGATGAGTTTCAAAGTGTTTTTGTCACACGAAGATAACCGTTTATCTTAGGACCGAGAAAAGGCATAACATGAAGTGGAAAACACATGATGAGCTACAGGATCCAATGTGCAGTGATCCAGAAGTGGTTCATATTGTCTATAACAATATGTAGTTGATTTCTATGTAATACAATGGTCATGATTAAACTGATATGTTTGTAATCTCTATGAAGTTTGTAGGTTTTGTGATGTGTTACCGACCTATTGCATTTTTATTTAAGGTCGATGAGTTGTTTGTAATTGTGTTGACACTTTGGTTAAGTGTGGTAGTGTGATTGTTGTTGAACCAGAAGGAGTGTCTGCATAATGCTTTGAAGGCAGATAGGAGTAGAAAAGGATCTGACTAAGCAAAGAAGTGTTATTACCAGATCAAAAAAAGACCCTATTTTTCTCTGACCATTACAATAGTTAAATCCCTTAACCGGGTAAGCTTTAACAAACTTGGTGTTGTCTAAATCCTCTAGCCAGGTGATCCATTAGCTTGGATTTTAATTCCTCTACCAAGGTTACTCCTAATAGCGTATTGCCTTTAACATGGTATTGTAGTCAATCCCTTAAACAGGTGGTCCCTAACCAGATCTGTTCTTAACATGACATTATTGTATAAGCTTCTAGCAAGGCTTGGCTCCTAATAGGGAGAACTTCAGAAGAGTTCAAAATACTTGTGGGTATTCATCCCCACCATGGTTTTTCCCATTTGGGTTTCCACGTGAAAAATCATTGTTTCAAGTGGTGAATGATTTTGTGGATGTGTTTTGATATGGTTGATATGATTAATTGGTAAAGCCACTTAGATATATTTAGATGATCGAAAGCGATCTGCAATGAGCTATTACTGATGTTAGTAAAGTGTTTTAATGTTTTGGTTAAATGGTATGTGAGTTTCAGATCTGTTACATTGTATCATTGATGTTTTGGTCAACCGCTAAAGTTTGACAGTGCAGTTGCAGTTTTTGATATAGTGACTAAACCGGTTATTTTAGCAAGTTGTTTCTGAGTTGGGATTAAGTTTGGTGAAAGTTTAGTTTGTTTTCTATCTACTAATTCAACCCCCCTCTCAGTAGTTGGTTGCATCCTTATTGTTTCATCATATTATCAATTGGTATCAGAGCATTTCAGGTCCTCTTTTGTTTAAGCCTAATAGCTTGAGGAAAAGATCTAGGAGAACATGATGAAGAAAGAAGGTTTGAAGTTCAATAGGGAAAACTACCGAATCTGGAGTGATAGGATGAAGATCTATATCAAGAGCTTAGGAATTCAATATTGGGAACATGTTGTTACTAAATATAACTTGCCTAGTGGGAGTTTGTCAGATGATCAAACGAAGGAGCAACAAGAGAACAATCAAGCATTGGAGGCCATTATCAGTTCCTTGTTTGATTCAGAGTATGTTGATGTTCATGGATTGGAGACTGCATATGAAGTATGGAAGAAACTGGAAGATATCTATAGTAGTGATAGGCAGGTTAAGATTGCCAAAGAAGAGTCTGAGAGGTAAATTTGATGATATGCGGATGGATGAAGGAGAAAACATTCAACAGTATGGTCAGAGGATCAAGGAGATAGTTGGAGAAATCAAAAGTGCTGGAGGTACAATGGAGGATACCACAGTGGTTAGCAAGGTGTTGAGAACCCTTCTACCGATCTATGCTATTCGATTTGCAGCCATTCAGGAACTCAAGTCTATTGATAAAACAAAGGTAACTCTTGAATCCATCATTGGTAAATTAACTGCATTTGAATTAAATGGTTTTGATGGAAGTGTTTAGAGATTGAAATTTGCATTTAGAGCCTCAGTGTCAACCCCACCGATAAGGAAAATAAGAGAAGTGAGCTACAATCATGAGTCTAGCTCCAGCAGAGAGGTAGATGATGAAGATAGTCCGATTAAGCTTGAAGCATTGTTGGCCACGCGGTTACCCATAGGTACTGATAAGTATAGAGGTAAATTACCTTTGAAGTTTTTGCATGTAACCGGATTGGACATATTGCTGCTAACTGTCCTAATGGAGATAATGAGAAAAAACATGAGAAGTATAAGAAGTATAAAGGAAAAGGTAAAAGAGATTGTCTCATTACAGTGGATGGGGGAATTAAATATGAAGAATCTGAAGAAGATGCAAATGAGGACATTGTCTTTGTTGCTATTAAAGAAGAGACATCAAATCAGAAGGCATTAGTCTCTTGCATGGATAATTCTGATGACTGGATTATAGATAGTGGTTGTTCACACCACATGATCAGTGACCGAAGTAAGTTTCCTACTTTGAGAGAGTTTAATGGAGGTGTTGTGAGATTTGGGAATGATTCACCCTATATGATGAAAGGAAAAGGATCCATCTCTTTGAATGGAAAAAGAAATGCAGATGATGTCTACTAGGTTGAAGGACTAAAACACAATATTTGAGTGTTGCTCAACTCAATGACAAAGGTTACCTATTGGAATTCAAGAATGGTGTCTGCAAGATTTATGGAAGCAAAGGTGAACTAATTGCAACTGACAAATAGACTAGAGGTAACTTGTTTCATTTAAGTTCTAAAGTCAACAATTATTTAATTGCAAAAGTAGAAGATAGTTGGCTTTGGCATCAGAGATTCTATCATGTAAATTTTGATAACATTGTAAAAGTCAGTAAGTCCAAATCAGTAAGAGGTTTTTCATAGTTGGACAAATCGGTGAATTCTTTGTGCAAGGAATGCCAGTTAGGGAAGATGACATCCTCAACCCTCAAGAACAAATCTTTCTCAGCAGAACATTTTCTAGATTTGGTTCATACCGACCTTTGTGGACCAATATGGACTAGGAGTATTCAAGGTGATTGGTATTTCATGATTTTTACTGATGGTTTCTCAAGGATGATGTGGGTCACATTCTTGAAAGACAACACAAAAGAATTTAGCAAGTTTAAGGCATTCAAAGCCTTAGTTGAAAATTAAAGTGGAAAGAAGCTAAAGTGCTTAAGAACTGATCAAGGTGGTGAATATACTTCAGAGGAATTCACTAGTTATTGTGAAGACAATGGAATTAAGAGGCAACCTTTTGCACCTAGGACACCACAACAAAATGTTATTGCAGAAAGGAAGAACCAGTCAGATGTTGAAGCTATTAGGACTATGCAAATACAAGGAAGTGTAGCTAAAACATTCTAGAGAGAAGCTGTCAGAACAACTATTTACACAATGAACCAGATACTGGTTAAAAGAGGTAAGGATAAAAATCCCTATGAGTACTGGTATGGTAGATCACCTAATGTCAGTTACTTTAAGAATTTTGGTAGGAGATGTTTTATCAAAAGAGGTGATTATGTTGGTAAGTTTTATGCCAAGAGTGATGAAGGCATATTTCTTGTTTACTCCACCATGAGAAAATCTTACAAGTGTTACAACAACCAGAGCAAGAAGATCACTGAAAGTGTTAATGTCCGAGTTGATGAGTTTGCTAAGAGATTAGGAGAAACTAGTGAAGAGAAGGAGGAAGAAGAAACTTACACACTTTTTTTGGAACCAAAACCGGTGAAGCCAGAAGTTGAAGAACAAAATAGAGAAGCCCCAGTTCAACCGGAATAGGAAGGTCTAGCAAAAGAAGAAGAAAGTGAAGAAGAAGAACCTGGAAATTAAGATCATGCCATTCCAAGGTATGTTAGACTCAATCATAACCCTGATTAGATTATTGGAGACATGATTGCAGGTGTGCTAACAAGAACAAGGCTTAGAGAGAACTCTTGTATGATTTCCACCATTGAACCCTGAACTACAAAAGAAGCATTTTCAGATGAAGACTGGATCAAGGCTATGGAAGAAGAACTTGACTAGATAGAGAAGAAAAATACTTGGTCATTGGTACCCAGATCAGAGAACAAGAATGTAATAGGTACAAAATGGGTATTCAGGAAGAAACTAAATGCAGATGGAGTAGTGGTAAAAAATAAAGCCAGACCAGTATGCAAAGGATATGCACAAGAAGAAGGTGAAGACTACAGTATGACATTTGCACTAGTTGTAAGATTGGAATGAGTAACGACTCTACTTGCATTTGCAACATACATAGGATTCAAAGTATATCAGATGGATGTGAAGTCAACATTCCTAAATGGAATATTGTAAGAGGAAGTCTACATTGAATAGCCAGATGGTTATGCTTTAACTATAGAAAAGGACATGGTGTGCAAATTACATAAGACATTATATGGATTGAAGCAAGCACCTAGAGCATAGTATGAAAGATTGCACTCTCACTTGGTGAAGATAGGTTTTCAAAGAACCAGTGAAGACAGTAACATATATCTCAAGTCAAAAGGAGATAAGATACTAGTAAGTGAGGTATTTGTGGATGATATCATTTTTGGAGGAAATGATGATATGTGTCATGATTTTGCTAGTGAAATGAAGAATGAGTTTGAGATGTCACTCGTAGGTGAAATTTTTTTTTTCATAGGTCTACAAATCCAACAGATGAAGGATGGTATTTTGATTACACAGTCCAAGTATGTGAAAGAAGTATTGAAGACTTTTGGAATGAGAGACTATAAACCAGTTGGAACACCAATGGTTATAGGTTGTAAGATGTCTAAGGAGGACGATTCTGCATCAGTGGATGAAAAGAAGTATAGTTCAATGATAGGAAAACTAGATTATGTTGTCCACAATAGAATCAACATTGCTCATGTAGTAGGATTGGTTGCCAGATTTCAGAAAATACTGAAAGAGACATACATGGTAGTGACCAAAAGAATTTTTCAGATATAAAAGGTACAATTGATTATGGATTATGGTATCCATATGCAAGAAACTTTTATTTAAAAGTCTATATAGATGCAGACTGGGCAGGCAATGTTGATGATAGGAAGAGTACAACCGAAGGAGAATTCTTTCTTGGAGAAAGACTAGTGTCTTGGAGCAACAAGAAGCAAAGTTGTATATCACAATCAACTGCAGAAGTTGAATATGTTGCAACATATATGAATTGTACCCAAGCAATCTGGATGAAACACATTTTTGAAGGTTTCAAGTTGAAGATTTCAGAACTGGTAAGGATTTTCTATGATAACACCAGTGCAATAAACATTTGTAAGAACCCAATGTTGCATGCTAGGACGAAGCATATTGAACCTACATATCATTTCTTGAGAGAGAAAGTGCAAAGTAAAGATTTTTTCACTGGAGCATGTATCTACCAAAGAACAGCTAGCTGATATCTTTACTAAACCTCTTCCTAAGGATACTTTTGAGTATCTTAGAGGTAAGCTAGGGGTTGTACCCCTACATGAAGTCAATTAAGAAAATGTGGAAGACATCAGTCCCAAAGCTTATTGAAAATATTGAAGCAGGATTGGTGTAGAGTGGAGCTACTCCACAGGGGAAGAAACTTGTTGCTAATTGGTGAAGCATGGAATGGTTAACCTTCACTTTGGCATTACTGTCAAAGGGGGAGAATAACTGTATATGATTGATAATCAATTACCAGATGAAGACATGGAGATACAGTTGAAGGAGAGTATATGGAAAAATATAAACCAGGATTCCTATACCTGAGTACATGCATTACTCTCAATCATCACAATCAAAGGGTATTCATATTTGTATTGCTATCAATGCCAAAGGGGGAGATTGGCATTGCATGAAGATTGCATTGATGAAGTATAGTTTTGTCATTGATGTCAATAGTAACTGGTAATGGAGTTGTATTACAACTGGTAGTAGACCAGTGAAGGAAACTGGTATTGGTATTTCAATCAGAGTGATCAACCGGTAACCCTAACCAATTGATAAGAAGAACCCTAACCAATGGAGCTTGGTGAATCGGTTGTGATGATATATGATTGAATGGTGATAAAAGATGAAGATGCCACATAAGCATGATGCACATGATGAGTTTCAAAGTGGTTTTGGTGAGTGAAGATAACCATTTATCTTGGGAATGAGCAAATGCATATCATGAAGTGGAAAACACTTGATGAGCTACAGGACCCAATGTGCAGTGATCCAGGAGTAGTTCATGTTGTCTAGAACAATGTGTAGTTGATTTATATGTAATCCAATGGTCATGATTGAAATGATATGTGTGTAATCTCTATGAGATTTGTAGGTTTTGTGATGTGTTACTGACCTATTGTATTTGTATTTAAGGTTGATGAGTTGTTTGTAATTGTGTTGGCAATTTGGTTAAGTGTGGTAGTATGATTGTTGCCGAACCAAAAGGAGTGTCCGCATAATGTTCTGAAGGCAGATAGGAGCAGAAAAGGATCCAACTAAGCAAAGCAATACTATTACCAGATCAACAAAGACCCTATTGTTCTCTAACCATTACAATAGTTAAATCCCTTAACCGGGTAAGCTTTAACAGGCTTAGTGTTGTCTAAATCCTCTAACCAGGTGATCCATTAGCTTGGATTTTAAATCCTCTACTGAGGTTTACTCCTAATAGGGTATTGCCTTTAATAGGGTATTATAATCAATCCCTTAACCAGGTGGTCCCTAACCAGATCTGTTCTTAACAAGAAATTATTGTATAAGCTTCTAACAAGGCTTGGCTCCTAACAGGGAGAACTTTAGAAGAGTTCAAAATACTTGTGGGTATTCATCCCCACCTTGGTTTTTCCCATTTGGGTTTCCACGTGAAAAATCATTGTGTCAAGTGGTGAATGATTTTGTGGATGTGTTTTGATATGGTTGATATGATTAATTGGTAAAGCCACTTAGATATGTTTATATGATCAGAAGTGATCTGAAATGAGCTATTACTGATGTTAGTAAAGTGTTTTAATGCTTTGGTTAAATGGTATGTGAGTTTCAATCTGTTACATTGTATCATTGATGTTTTGGTTAACCGGTAAAGTTTGACAATGCAGTGGAAATTTTTGATACAGTGACTAAATTGGCTAGTTTAGCAAGTTGCTTCTGAGTTGGAATTAAGTTTGGTGAAAGTTTAGTTTGTTTTCTATTTACTAATTCACCCCCCTCTCAGTAGTTTACCAGATCCTTATTATTTCATCATATTATTAGCCTTAATAGAATCATAAGTCCCTAGTGATATTAATCTAGATCAATTTAAAGCCATAGTGGGTCAACTATCCTCATCTTATCAGCCTATGTTTAGTTTAGAAAATATGTCATTTTTTGATCCAACAAATATACCTAATCAATAGAATTCTAATTTTAACCTAATCCCTAAGGTAACCATGTCTATCATTAAAAAAGGGATCATGAAATTTTGTAACCTTGAAATTTCATAATGATGCTTAGTACTCCTGGCATGTTAATCATCACTAATATTTTATATTTAAAAGAGTGAAAGGTTGAAGCTATAGATGTTTTCTTTCATCTAGCATAGAGCCCCACATCTCATCTCTATTATGCCCCAGATCTTGTGTAAAGAATGCCTGATAAGACCCACAAAAGATCAGTAAAATAACCTTCATTAAGCAACACTTTAGTATATATTGGGATAGCTTAACCGATCTAACAAGTTAATGATAAACATCAACATCGGGATAGCATTACTGAACATAAGGTCTTAACACCTATTGGAATAACCAATAAAAGAGGAATGAAAATTCTTTGTGATTCTGATAGAACAAGCTATCTTGATAACATTACATCGGTATAGTTATACCAAACACAACACTTGAGATGTCTATTAGAATGACTACCAAAGGAAGAGAAGCATAACTTTTTTATGTTGATAGAGTAAACTATTCCGACATGTGTATTTTGGAATATGTTATGTTGATACAAGTTTTATCAGAATCATATACAAGATCAGGATAGGACTAGAAGGCTATCCAGCTGATGCGAGTTATCCTGATAAAAGAAAATAAGAGGAAATTTATCAATAAGTATTGAGCAGGCTCATTAAAATAAGTAATGAAATTGGGATAACACATTAGCATTGATCCAATAGTTGAAGTTGTACCAATGGAAAACAAATAAAATGATATCAGAATAGTTACTCTGATCATGAATTCCTAACTGAGAAACTGACATCGTGGGAACCTATGGCGATGAAAGAAAATGAAGATGGAGTCCCTATTGATATAGCTAATAAGATCAGGATAATGAATCACCCATGATCCGACAGTATAACTTATTCCAAAATAAAGTGTGTAATATGGCATTGGTACAACTATTCCGATAGCAGACTTAACTAGAATATCTATATCGGGATGACTTATAGCGATAAGAAGAATCAAAGATGAAAAGTTTCATTGGGATAAATTGTGAAGCCGGGTATACAATTTTTAGAGATGCTGATGGTTAAAGTAATACCGATAGGCATCACTCAAGGTATGATCATCATAGTTATCCCGAAACTTAGGATCAAGCTAGTAATGACCTGTCAGCATAACTCCTACCTAAATGACATGAAAGAAAAGTAGTTATAGATGCTGCCATATTTATCTGTAGCAACAAATTTGTCAAAATGGCACCAAACTTAGAGGCATCGACGTAAAAGAGTTAAACCGATATCACACGTACACAATACAATTCAAATTTTAAAAAAACTACTCCATTGATTAGCAGGTTGAAACATTTATTATTGCATGAACGTCATTCTCTAAGAATACATTCGGGAATTTTTTCGCACCAGAGTTGCAAACATTTAGGGATGAAATTGGAGTGGGTTGAGAATAACAATAACAACAAACAAACAAGTAAGTATCTCGAGCAATTCCTTTGTGATCTCTTGAAGAAATTAGTCTAATTGCCTATAAAATGGAAAGTTCTAGTAGTGTCAAGAAGAGGCAGAGAGGGGAAACAAGTAAGGGTAAAGAGAAGAAGTAGAAAACTGATGAGGTGAACATAGAAACTTAGGTAGAGGAGAGAAAACTGAGCCAAGACTTGTTAGACCAACTGTCTGGTTCTACGCCTAAACCTAAGAGGTCTATGGAATGGAAACTAGAGGACAATTATAACAATGTGGGAGATGTGTATAAAAATATCAGGGGTTATGAGTTGTTTTTGTTCCATTACCATAGGCGTGACAGTCCTGATCTAATTTTCAACCCGTGGAGATTAAGCTTGTGAAAACTAGTTTCTCCCAATGTTTATGTTAATGTGGATATACTGAAATTATTGGCACAAAACTATGAACCCAAGAAGAGGGAAATTTTTCATTGGAGATGGGAAGCCCTATTATTATGTGTCAAGAGATTCTTTTTCTGAAGTGTTGATTTTCTTGGGATTTATTATCATCCCATTATTCTTGAGTATTTGTTGAAGGAATATTGAAGGTTAGACACTGCCGATACATGATGGAGGATGCCTCTTCATATGCTTAATCCTGATGCACAATTGGAGGCAGAGTAAGGACTTTCCTTTCATGTGAATTTGTTCAAAAATACTTTAAGTATACCTATTATTCAATTGGCCAGGTCCTGGGGTTGAACACCCCAGGTTTCACGATGATTGAATCCATGGTCATTGCAACAGATGTTGAGAGCCTGAATGCTAGATAATTTGAATATGCTACATGTAATGCCCACCAAAATACCCTAGAGAAATACACCTAATATAACTACAAATAGAGATAAAAAAAATTTTAAGCTCATATACTAAACAACTCATACATCTATAACGTCCATCTAATGCATACCAAATACATCATCTACTAAATACATCATTACAAATTACATCTTTTTCTAATTACAACAAATCATAGAACATCATAACACAACTATGCAAGTGGAATAACACATCATATCATTCTTTCCCCTAGGGTATCTCAATGCCACTACTTTTAAGAGTAACATCCTATAAACTAAGTTCATTTTGGAGCACCAACTCAAACATTCCAAATCCCTATCATTATACATCCATTATATTCATTATGAATCTAAATGCATATCCCTTCATAAGATAGTACTAGATCATAATCTAAGATTCACAATGCCTAAAAATAGGATTACTAACATACACAAGTACATGAAGTATAACATCAATGCTTAACTATTCTAGGTGCATGATGCCACCTAATATACCTATATAATTTCCATCTAATCCATACACAATAGCATCTCTTAACACATACCATATGAAATGTCAACAAAACACTCTTACAATTTCCATTCTACTTCAATCTCTAAGATCATTTATGACATGAACAATTCTTCTCATTCACAATCTTACAAGAATCATCTAACTTGCAATGAAACCACATATCCAACTCTATAAGTGAAACTAGATCATTTCTTAAAGGTACATATCATCACATCAAGATTACTAACCACATGCTCATACACAAATCATAACAACAAGTGATAATGCTTCTTAACACATAATACCACCAAGATTCACAAATAAATATTCTAACTCAAACCCATTCCTAATGAACACTTTCATGATACAGATCACATGGCATAGCATTATCTTAACAAATTCCAAAGTTATAATCTTTCAACATCACATTAAAAGGTATTACGAGTCACAAGAGCACATATTTTGTATCCATATTTAGCAAATCATCATGATAAATATTAACCATAATGGATAGAAATCAAATCCATACAAATCTAGAACTAGTCATTCATTTGCATATCCCAAGCATAATTGACACTAAGGATTAACATCCTTCAAATCAAGGCATACATGATCATTATTATATTCACTACCATCCACAAGATATACACAATCATTGCAATCAATTAATTCTTGCTAGCTGGAAATTACATTCATCATGAATATCCTGTAGCATCCTAAAATTGCGACACTTGCAATTTCGACTGCATTTCGGTCTTCACGATGGCGACGCAACATGGAACCTGAATGGAGACCCCGAAACTTGTCCATGACACCAAAAACTGCATTTTCAAGCACCCTGGCCTGAACCTCCTTTGCACCCTGCTGTCCCGGGAGGTGGGACCATGGCGCCCAGTGCCCTGGTCCCTGGCCCTATTTTGGGCCCGGTCTCCTATGGGACTTCGGGTCTTTTTGTTTGCAAATTGGAAATAATATTTCCTGGTCGGCCTAAGGCCGGAAAAATCAGTCTTTTAACCCTAATTGGCAAGTATATAAACTACATTTTCTCTCTCATTTTAGAGGGAGAGAGAAAAAAAGAAGAAGGTCATATGTGTACAAGCGTGGAAACTATACTCAAGCATTCAAGCATTCAAGCATTCCTTCAAGCAATTGATCATTTCAAGTCTCCATTCAAGGCTAAGTGTTGCATTCAAGACAAGGATTCGACCATTGAAGAGGAGATCACTTACAACATACTACTACAACATACAACATACAACATCTATACCTTCACACATAAGGATACAAACATCCTTACAACAAGGTATTAGTACTTGTTTTACATTACAGACATTTACATTTACAGCATTGCTCATTTCTTGGTTAATTCCAAAACCGGGGTTTGACCTAAAGGCAAACCCCTAATCCCTAACCCCCCAATCATCTTCGCTTTTCTATGTGTAGGTTGCAGGTACGCGGCTGAAATTGAAGATCTGGAATCCTTGTGCAGAGACGAACAGATCCCCCTTCGTTTCGCGGATTTTTCAGAGGACCGTGGCGCCGGGTGCCATCGTCCTGACAACTTTTGCTCAAATTTGCAGGACAGCGTCGTATCGACATTTTACTGCTAATTCCAGGTCCGCAGCTTCATCCTATAATCCGAACTCAGTTTATAAGCAAATCTTTGTCATTTTCTATGCATTCCTAGCTTAATTCTCCTATGCACATTCTTTACAAAAGAGGGTAGCCTTGCTGTCTTAACCCTTGAAACTCATTTAGCATCCAATCTTGCATTGCGTGGGATTGGATCTTGTGGGTTTCAACCCCTCTTTTGAATGTAGAGTCTCTCCCCTAAGTGAAAACCATCAAATCCTAGCGAACCTCCCTTCTCTCTCCTCAGAGTTGGAAGAGGGGAGAACAACTAGGGTTCGATCGCGATTTTCCGCTTTACATATCCATTTACAATAATCTTATCTTATATATCTTATTTCTAAATCAATCTTCTACAAGTCTCATTACACATATTCCAAGATATTGGTTACATGGATTCCTTTACAATTACATCCCTTTGAGTTACATACCATATGATAGTAATCATAATTACATAGATTTATGTTCCAATTTACATCCACATGAAGAGATAATAGAAATCTAAGTCCACACACACAACATCCAAAGAAGAACATCCCAATGGGAGAAGGCATCAAACCACCCGACCATGTGGAACAAAATAGGATCCAACCCCCGTTCTAGGAGATGACATGGGATTCCAACACTCACTCAAGACCTAGGATGACACCTAGCAACCAAGGGACTCAACATAGCACATAGTGAACTCAACATAACAATAATCACATGACAACACAAGGCTGAAAACAACAATAGACTCTTCCAGAGGCATAGAATAAAAGCATGGCATATGGACATGGTCAAATGTAGGAATAGAGTGTTATCACATGCTGTCCTCATATAGAAGGGAATATGGCCATCCTTACTAGTCACACTTCTACGTGCTAGCCTCACAAAGAAGGTAAATATGTACAAATAGTAGATATGTATGCTATCCTTACAAAGAAGAGAAATCCATACTCCTAATAGTCATACAAGATACCCTCACAAAATAAGGGTGAAAATAAACCCTTATAAAAAATGTGGAGCCATCTCAACCTATATGATTACAAGGGAGATTGACTTGCCATCTCATATGGCATAACAAAATAGAATTATCTTATTAGGTGAAACCCAAACCCAATCAATTATTACATGTTATCACTGTATTACCAGGAGGAATGATAGTTCTGATACTTAATGTTAAGTACAGATGCCAAGCTAATAAGATGAGAGGGGTGGGGGGGGGGTGAATCATACAGCCTTAATCTTCCATAAAAACAATAGATTCAACCTCGGTAACACATACTTCAGTAATATAACCAAAACTACTAAACATGCAAACTCAAAAGCATATAACATCATAAAAATCATAACACCAGATTTAACGTGGAAACCCAAATAGGGAAAAACAACTGTGGGATTTCGGACCCACTAAGAAATATACTCTTCTAGAGTATGCTCGGTTAAAACAAAACCTTGTTAAAGAATACAAACACATTGCTAGATGTGACCCGGTTAAGGGATTTCCCTAAGATCTGTTAGGATCTTCACCTTGTTAGAAGTGACCTTGTTAAAGGATTTCAAGCACTCAATCAGAATGTCACCTTGCTAGAGGGTTTTACAAACTAGATTGTTAAGTCCACTCGGTTAAGATATTTTCTGTTACTTCACAAAATAACAGTAATAAAAATCTATCTGCAACTTCATATCTAAAATGCTAACGCGGATTTGTATTTGCTCAATACAATCTAGGACTTATCTTGTCCATCTGTTGGGCTCTATACTCTGTTATTCAAACAGGTCTTCAAGCTTTTGTGCTCGGTAATCACTATGTAGCATCCTTGTGCATACACTTTCCTGCATACATTGTTTATCAACAGTTCCTTATTTATAAACAATTTGATAACTTCTTAATCTCCTTGATCACATTTCCCATGATCAATCATAGCCATCAGATCTTCAAACTTGACTAGGTTCAATGTATCCTTCAATCTGAAAACATTTTACCCCACCTTGGAACTTGCATACATTTCTTGGAACTTGTGCTAGGGTATTGCGGTTCAATCTACGCTATATATCTTCTTGCCAATTTTCCTTTACCATAGATAATTTAACAAACTTCATGCATGACATACCAATCATTTAATCAGTTCCAGCTCATCAGCTTCCTTCATTAAATAATGCTTTTATTCATTCAATGCATTTGTTGGCATATGTACACTCCAATGAGACATTGTATGTGATTGAAGGTTTTGTCATTGATGGCAACCTTGCAATCATATGGCACCGACAAAGACATTATACCGACATCAACAGATCACACTCTACACCGGCACTCAAGACACCAGCACCGGCACAAAAGAAAGGAAGTATACCGACACAGAGGCCGACAGGATTTTGTTTTATTATATTTTGTTTATTATTGAAAAAATTTGTAAGATGACTTGGCAAATTGTAAAATGACTCTTATATATAAAAGAGATCATTGTAGACATCAGTGTAAGGAGACATAAGCATAAGGAAAATATTAGGCAAACCTATTATGCAAAATATAGGTTAAGGGGTATATGTAAAGAACAGAGTAGGAACCGGTACTAAATCTGGCATTGAAGATGCTATTGTAAAGCAGTACAAGTTATTGAATTTGTATAATCCTCATTGTAAGTCAGTGAGACTTCCCATTGAGTAGTGAGCTCTAGGCGGTTGGCCTTCCTGCATGTGAAAGCCCCTATTGTAAGTAATATTCTCTTATTGGCCAGTGAGTGAATATTGTGGGTCACAAATCCCACCGAGGTTTTTCCCACACTGGGTTTCCTCGTTAAAATCTTGTGTTATGGTGTTATTTTTATGTGGATGTTCTTGATTCTATTTATTGCATTATTTCTTGCATACCAGTACACTGTAATATTATGTTCTGCATGTTTTAAGTTAAGAAATTTCATTCACCGGTTAGATACTGATTCACCCCCCCTCTCAGTATCTGTGGGATTCCTAACAATTGGTATCAAAGCCTAGTCCTCTATTTTCAGAAGCCTAACAGCTTGAGGAAGATCTTGACACCGGTAAAGATGGAAAATCTAATGAAGCAACTTGAAGGAGCTCTTACAGACTATGATGCAGAGAAACTGAAAAAATATCAAACTAGAAGATGATTTAAGGGCAGCTCAGGATATCATTCAGGCACTTCAAGAAAATTTTACTGTTGCAAGAAATAAGAGAAGAGAACTTTGTAAAAAATTGCAAAATGAGAATGATGAAAAGGAATCACTTAATGATATGATAAGCAAGTTGAAACAAGAGATCATGACAACAAAGAATGAGATGCAGGATATGACTATGAGATTTTGCAAAGAGATTGAGGATAGGAAGAAGAATGAAGAAGAATTGACGAGAAGACTAAGTGATGTAGCAAATGAGAACACAATACTTAGCTATGAAAATGACATGTTAAAGATAGATCTGATGCATACTCAGAATGACTCAAATGAACTGATGAGACAAAAGGAAGTCTTAGAAAGAGAACTAGAAACTGCAAATCAACATAAAGAAAAATTCAAGAAAAGCTTAGAGGAACTTGGCACCTTCCTGAAGAATCAAAAACCTAAAGGTGACACTTCTGGAATTGGCTTTGAAATTGGTGAAATCTCCAGTACTGCAAATACTCAGGATCACAACAAACCGGTAAGACAACCTAATGCTTATAAATTCAATGGAAAATGCTTTAATTGTAATAAGTATGGTCATAGAGAAAATGAATGTAGATCTAGAAACTATCAGAATATCAACACACCCACCGGTCAATGTTCTAAATGCAACAAAGTTGGTCACAACTCTGAAAACTGCAGAATGAATGTGAGATGTTATGTTTGTGGAAGATTTGGACATTTATCTAATCAATGCAAAACACAAACCGACATAGGTTATGGAAAAGATATTCAGAAGAATAATGTAACTTGTTATGCATGTAACAAGATTCGGTATATTGCTAAATTCTATAGAAGTAAAGGAACACCAGTAGACAACAAAAGTTCTAGCTTGAAAGGTAAAGAAAAAGTTGAAGAGGCTAAGCAAGAATTCTCAAAACAATGGATTAGAAAAGCTGATCTAAATATTGGGAATACTCCTCCACCAGTAGAACAAACCAATGCTTCATTGGTAGGATAGAGTGATGCTTCACTCGAAGGACAAAGTAGTGCTCCACCAGCAGGAAGTTCTTCATCGAATTGAAGAAAGTTTCTTTGAGGGTTTGGCAATCTAATGACACATGTATTATTATTCCCTCGGTTAGAGATAAGAAGTTGAAAATTACTTATTACCGGCAAACAATGCTAAGTGAATACTTAACTGACATGCAATTAATGTGGTAGATGGTGAATAGACACTATAAAATTAAGGTTTTGGTTCCATTTCATTTCACCAAGATTTCAAATTTATGAAGAGCGTGAAGATTCTGAGCTAAGGCATTTCGAGCAAGAAGAAAGAACACTCCAAGCAATCATCCATCCTAAAGGCAGTAAAAGGTATTTAACCATGGCATCCACCTCTGTAATTGAATATATAGCAAACCCTATTGTTGTTGAAGTGATAAAAAGACCTAGGCCCATATTTCAGTTGGTTCCCGAGATAGCAAAGAAAGATGATACCTTAGGTGCTTTTTCTCAAATTCCTAAGGGAGTTGTTTTTGCTGAAGACCCCAGAATGTACATCCATTGCAACATTGAGGAACTAGGAGATGAAGAAATTAAAACCATGTTTAAAACTATGATATGTGATAAAATCAGCAATGTAAAAGATGAACACAAAATCATTGAGACCCTAGGATTTACAGAGATCCTTAGCATTCCTGAATTTCCCAAGGATGTGATTAGGATTGTCTTAAGCAAGGTACATGGTGAGTTTTTCTGGTTAGATGTAGTCCACAAAATCACCAAGGAAGCTGTGAAAGTTGTCACAGGGTTACTGACCACTGGTAAAAGACTAGATAAAACCAAGAAGGTTTCCAATGACCTAGTTATAAACCTAACTGGTGCAACATTCGACAAGAGGTCCCTAAGAGTTAATGATGTAACAAACATTAATGTGAGATTCATCAGCATGATATTAGGGCATAAAGCTACTCATGCAAATAGACTCAATCTAGTTTCAAGTTTATGCATTAAGAGTGCTTATGATATGATCACAGATAATGCAAAAATTGATGTATGTGAGTGGTTAAAAGATGAATTAATTGACAACCTTGGAAAGATCAAGAAGGACAAGAAAGGAACTTTCAGGTTTGGAAATCTATTAGTATGTCTAATGCTACATATAACAAAACAGGTTCCCAATATAGGCTACAAAGAACTTGGATATGATATACTGGTAGGCAAACAGTTAACAGAACTATTCAATAACATAGGAAAAGACAAGGAAAACAATATTCATGACTTTTTTCAAGCATTAAAGGCCAAAATGAAGAAAAGAATAAGGTTATCACAAAATATTGTTGACAAATACAAAGATGAAATATGCTTTGTAATCAAGAAGGATGAAATCTGGATGGAAGCAGTCATCCCTAGGACAGTTTGGGTAATCGAGATGGGCTATGAAATAGATGATCACATAGTTGAAACATATGATAAAGCACTTTTGGAAGCCCCCAGAGAACCTAAGGAAGAAATATTTGGTAGTGCAAAAACCATTGAAAGCCAAATACAATCAAAGAAAAGAGTGAAAAAGGTTGAGGCAGTTGTAAGGAAAGGTTCCAGACAAGAAAAATCCATCAAAGAAGATGTATTGAAGAAAATTGGTATAACAGAGGATGAGTTAGCAGCTCCACAACCTGAAACTCACCTATCACCAATAATTACTTCTTTAGAAGGTGACATGCCTGCAACTTTCAAAAGAGTTGTAAGAAAAAGAGATCCCTCGCCAGCAACCACACCCTCACCCAGGAGGACAAGGCAAAAACAACAAGCAGTGAGATCTCCAGTAAGAAAGGCCACACCAAAGAAGAAGAAGAGGACAAACAAAGACTTGGACCCTCTTGATATACTGCTGAATGAAATCACAGAGGAAGGTAAATTGAAGAACACAGAGAAAATATATGACACCTTAACAGCTGATGAAAAAGAGCAAGTTGAAAATAGTGTTTTATTGCACATGGATATGTATAAGAAGTTTTTAATGGAAGTAGTCAATGAAATTCCAGATGAACTATTCAAAAGACTAGAAGCAAGAAGACAAGCAGTAATAGAACTGGATAAGAAAATAAAAATTGAAAAGCTACTTGTTGTATATCCAGTAAACTCTCCCAAAGAAATTGATGACCTAATTGCTCAAGCCAACCGAATGGTACTTTCTACTGCACACTGGCACATTGCTTTAATGGTTGGAAGATTAAATGAGGTGACTGAAGAGACTGAAAATGGATGGGACATATTCCTATTTGAGAAAGAAAAACAAGAAGAATACAGGAACCCCAAACCCATAAAAGTTTATCAGAAAGATAGAGACAAGGGGAAAGGAAAAGTTGTTGGACCACCTAGTATCAAGGTTAGAGACAACTTACCTCCACCTCCTTTGATTACTCCACTGGTAAAAACAACTACAAGTGATCAACCAGCAGCTGAGAGTATGGATGTAGAGGATAATAATCCTAATCTTGAAGTCTTATATACCATGGATGTTGATACTCAAAAGATAAACATAGTGGTAGACAAAGATACAACTGATAAGACTGATATGGCTAGTGAGCCTCCGATAGCTAAGGAAACTAATAACACACAGGAGAAACTGGTAGAAGATAAAGAGAAAAAGGTAAAGACTCAGACACAGACTGAGACAATACAACAAATAGAACAAAAGGCTCTGAAACAGCAACAACAACAATAGCAATAGGAACAGGTACATAAGGAAACAGTGCCACCGACAACTAGTGAAGCAGAAAAACCATTGCTTAAAGAAATGCAGACACAAACAGACCTACTAGAGGTCAATACAAGCTTGGTTACTTCCACCG
Source organism: Cryptomeria japonica (assembly GCF_030272615.1). Lineage (NCBI taxonomy): Eukaryota > Viridiplantae > Streptophyta > Pinopsida > Cupressales > Cupressaceae > Cryptomeria > Cryptomeria japonica. The sequence goes on along the minus strand of NC_081415.1, from coordinate 159,952,241 downwards.
GTACTTAGATTGTTGATTCATCATTAGGATACAAATCAACTAATGTGACTGAGGTATTATTAGATTCAATCAAGAAAATAACCGACTACAGCTCACAAGAAAACAAAGCAATTGATGATACCATACCAATTTTGAAGGTAATTGCTCCTAACTATAATATAGACAACAAAGATTCTTTAGGACAATTTGATACACTGTGTAAATATATCATAGAAAACATTGAGAAAATAAAGGAAGAGTCATTGAAGGATAAGGTAGAAATTGAAAAATAGAAATTCTTTGATGAGCAAATAAAGAAGTGTAACGAAGATTTTGACACACTTCTACTGGAATTATGTAATTTGTTGAAAGAGTACAAAAATCTGTACAAAGATACCTGTAAAACAAACTTTTTGACTATAGATATAGACAAGAAAATGAGCAAGGTATAGGATGAGATCAATAAACTTGTAGATAGTTTTGTCAACTCACCTGATACACTATTAGTTTTTGAGGAGAAGATAACAAATTTTGAGGATGAACTACTTAAATTGGAAAGAGAGAAAGAAAGAATAGTAAATAAGGCAAAGCATTTGAGATCAAAGCTAAGTCCAAGATTGGACTATCTAGCATCTCTATGAAAAGAAGTATATGAGGCATTAATACAGGGAAAGAAAACACCGACAGAGCATTTGCAGCATCTCACCTTTATAGTGAAGAGAACAAAGACAACAATAAAGGATAGCAAAAAGTTTATGGACAGTATAAACTTGATTTTGGGAGATCTTTTTCAAATTGTAACCACCCAGTTACAAGGTTGAAACTACAAATCTACTGACATCTTGACAACCTTTGTCATTGATACCAAAGGGGGAGTAGTAGGATGAGAAAATTCAATATCATAGGAATCATATGCTCAGGGGGAGGACACACATTTTTGGTAACATTTTTGGACTTCACATTTTTGGATCATTTTTGAAATTTCTCATGAGTGTTGCCATCAATGCCAAAGGGGGAGATTGTTGGCATATGCACACTCCAATGAGACATTGTATGTGATTGAAGGTTTTGTCATTGATGGAAACCTTGTAATCCTATGGCACCAACAAAGACATTATACCGGCATCAGTAGATCACACTCTACATCGGCACTCAGGACTCCGACATCGGCACAGAAGAAAGGAAGTATATCGACACAGAGGCCGAGAGGATTTTGTTTTATTGTATTTTGTTTATTATTGAAAAACTTTGTAAGCCGACTTGGTAAATTGTAAAATGACTCTTATATATAAAAGAGATCATTGTAGACATCAGTGTAAGGAGACATAAGCATAAGGAAAATATTAGGCACACCTATTGTGCGAAATATAGGTTAAGGGGTATATGTTAACAACAGAGTAGGAACCGATACTGAATCTAGCATTGAAGATGCTATTGTAAAGTAGTACAAGTTATTGAATTTGTATAATCCTCATTGTAAGTCAGTGAGACTTCCCATTGAGCAGTGAGCTCTAGGCCGTTGGTCTTCCTGCATGTGCAGGCCCCTATTGTAAGTAATATTCTCTTATTGGCCAGTGAGTGAATATTGTGGGTCACAAATCCCATCAAAGTTTTTCCCACACTGGGTTTCCTCATTAAAATCTTGTGTTATGGTGTGCTTTTCAAGTGGATGATCTTGATTCTGTTTATTGCATTATTTCTTGCATACCGGTACACTGTTATATTATGTTCTGCATGTTTTAAGTTAAGAAATTCCATTCACTTGTTAGATACTGATTCACCCCCCCTCTTAGTATCTGTGGGATTCCTAACAACATTATTTTACTACTCGGTTGCAACTCGGTAAATACTAAAATTTATTTGGTAGACATTCTGTTTTCATTAACCAATAGCGATAACCTTAGGGTTTACCGACTAGGTTCCTTAGGGTTTACCGACTAGGTTCTTTGCTTAGTAACATAGTACAGTATTAACCTTACAATCAATAACATATGTAGGATATCAAAACAATCTAAACATCATGATCTTATCATTATATAACTCGGTAATAGTTGCCCATTGAATAACTTATTCCTCCCCTTATTCATCATATTCTTTCTATGTCTTTTACCAACATCTTTATACTCATCAAATCATACTTCTTAAGATATGGCAACATCATACTGAATTAGAAAATCAATTTCTTGACATCAATGACAAAATAATAATATTAAGATAGTAAACATACTTGATCAGTTATATCCATAATCATCAACAACCTTCTCAATATCCTTATTGAAATGCCAACAATCTCCCCTTTTGACATTAATGGCCAAACCAAATTATTTGACCTAACTGATTCAGATTGCCGTGAGATTCTGAAATGCTGAAATGCTCTTCCCCTGTCATCAGTCTTCTCCCACATACATTAGTCTTCTCCTCTTTTCTTCAATCTTCTCCCCCTTTGAAAATAATGCCAAAAAGTAAAGAACTAAAACATAATTTCTTCCTGTATGAAGTGATTTCCTATTGTTATGTGTCAACTTAGTCTCAGTCAAAGCATTTTGTCTTCAATTCCTGTTCCCTATTATTGTTTCCTACACACCTTTAGAAAACATCCTAAAGTGTGTAAATCAACATCAACTCCTAAAAGATATTCTGTAGAGTCATCGAATTGATGTGTTCATAGAACTCAGTCAGTGAATGGAAGATAGGGGTAGGACCCCTAACTTACTTCTGAGATACTCAAAATTGTCCCTTGGTAGTGGCTTGATGAAGATATCTGCTATTTGTTCCTTTGTGCTAACATACTCCAACACCACTTTCTTCTCTTGAGCTTCTTCTCTAAGATAATGATTTTTGATAGAGATGTGCTTTGTCTTAGAGTGCATAACAGGATTCTTCGAAATGTTAATGGCACTAGTATTGTCACAGAATATAGTTATTGGCTTGGTAAATTTCTCATTTATACCTTCCAATAGTTGTTTGATCCATGCTACGTTGGTACAATTCAATGCTGCAGCAACGTATTCAGCTTTTGTTGTTGACTATGAAACACATCCTTGTTTCTTGCTAAGCCAACTCACTAGTCTTTCTCCTAAAAAGAAAGTTCCCCCACTTGTGCTTTTTCTATCATCAATGTTGCCTACCCAATCAGCATAAGTAAAAACTTTTAAATCAAAGTCATTTCCTTTCCGATATAATAAGCCATAATCCTTAGTGCCTTCAAAGTATCTGAAAAATTCTCTTGATTGTTGTCATGTGTGTTTCCTTACGATCTGTAGAGAATCTTGCAACTATACCTACTACATGTGCTATATCTGGCCTGATGTGAATAACATATTGTAGCTTTCCAATCATGGATCGGTAAAGTGTCTCATCAACAGATGTAGATTCATCATTCTTTGATAATTTACAGTTCGTAGTCATAGGAGTACTTACTGGTTTTGAATCCTCCATTTTGAATTTCTTCAAGATTTCCTTTATGTACTTGGATTGAGTAATGAAAATCTCATCTTTCATTTGCAGTATCTGTAAACCTATAAAATACTTTATCTCACTGATTAATGACATCTCAAATTCTTTGCTCATTTCATTTCCAAAGTTCTTGCATAGAGAGTCATTTCCACAAAATATAATATCATCAACAAATATGGCTGAGATCAGTATTCCATTTTCATCATTCTTCGTGTACATATTGTTGTTTTCACTTGTTCTTATAAAACCAATCTTGATTAAATAAGAGTGCAATCTTTCATACCATGCTCTAGGTCCTTGTTTTAGACCATATAAAGCTTTGTTCAATTTACATACCTGGTCTTTATTCTTGTCTTCAACAAATCCTTCAGGTTGTTCAATAAAAACTTCATCTTCTAATATACCATTTAGAAATGCAGATTTGACATCCATTTGATATACCTTGAAATTCTTGAAAGCAGCATATGCCAACAATGTTCTTACTCCTTCAATTCTAGCCATAGGTGCAAAAGTCTCACCATAGTCAATTCCTTCTTCTTGGGCATAACCTTTGCAAACTAGTCTTGCTTTATTTCGAATGACCTCACCTTTTTCATTCAGCTTGTTTCTGAAAATCCACTTTGTACCGATTAAATTTTTGTCCTTTGGTCTTGGGACCAATGTCCATGTGTCATTCTTCTTGATTTGATCAATCTCTTCTATCATAGAATTTATCCAATCTTCATTGTTAAATGCCTCTTTCACTATTCTCGGTTCAAATTCAGATATCAGACATGTGTTCTGTCTCAGTTTGTTCCTTGTCATCACTAGATCATCCTTATCTCCTATAATCTAACTTGATGCATGATGTCTTCTGACATACTTGGCTAATACAGGCTTGGTAGGCTCTGTATGATCTTCTTCATCACTTGGTAACTGGACATTATCTTCATTATTTTCAACAGTTCTCTCAATAAGACTTGTCGGTTGAACATAGACAAATTCATCAAAATCTTCTGGTTCTTCAGAGTTTCCTTCATCATTTCTTTCTGCAAATACATCAATTTGCACATTTTTACTTTCTACTATTTGGTTAGATGATTTGATCAGACATTTAAATGCTTTGCTTCTAGAAGAATAACCTAGATATGTTCCTTCTTCACTTTTTTGATCAAACTTTCCATTTCTATCATCTTTGTGTACATAGAATCTACTTCCAAAGATTTTGAAGTAACTTACATTAGGTTTCTTGTCATACCAGATTTCATGTGGTGTCTCCAAAGTTTCTTTCTTTAGTTGTACTCGATTCAGGGTGTAAACTGTTGTACTTATTGCTTCTCTCCAAAATGTTTGTGGCACTTTCTTTTCAATCATCAGGGTTCTGGCACAATCCATAATAGATCTGTTTCTTCTCTCAGCTATTCCATTTTGTTGTGGAGTTCTCAGTGCAGAGACTTGTCTTTTTATACCATGATCATTGCAGAATAAGTTAAACTCATCAGATGTGAACTCTCCTCCTGTATCTGATCTAAGACATTTCAGTTGTCTTCCTGTTTCATTTTCAACTCTTGCCTTTTTCCATTTAAGCATTTGAAAAGCTTCTGATTTTTCTTTTAAAAACATAATTGACATCATCCTTGAATAATCATCCATAAATAATATGAAATATTTATCACCATAATAACTTTGAACTTTCATAGGACCACAAAGATCAGTGTGCACAAGATCTAAAATTCCCTTAGAAGTGTAGGACTTAATTGTAAAGCTTGATCTTGTCATTTTACCCATCTGGCATCCTCGGCACATAGCATTCTCAGGTTTCTCAAGACTTGGTAGACCTCTTATTTTGTGCTTCTTGCTTATTTTGATCAGATTATCAAAATTTACATGACAAAACCTTTTATGCCATAACCAGGTATCATCTATCTTTTCATACAGACACTTATTTTGAATTGAGTCAAGGTGAAATGTGTTACCTTTTGTTTGTGTCCCAATAGCAGCTAACTTTCCATGCTTGTCATGAACTTTGACAATTCCTTTCTGAAATTCTATTTGGTAACCTGTATTATTTAGCTATGCTACACTCAACAAATTGTATTTCAAACCTTCAACCCAATAAACATCATTGCATCTTGCATTGTAAAGAAGTGTTATGGATCCTTTACCTTTTACCAGACATGGTGCATCATTACCAAATCTTACATAGCATCCATCATAAAATTCTAGCATAACAAACTTGTGTTTATCACCTGTCATGTGATGTGAGCATCCACTATCTATGATCCAAGAATCATTAGTATTTGTGTGAGATATTAGGGCTTTTTCTTCATACCTTTCTTCATCTAATCCATCTTTGATAGCCACATAAACTACTTCCTCTGTATCAGTTTCATCTGATTTATGATCATTGGATTCCTCATCAGCTATTAGGCATGACTTTCTATCTCTTCTTCTAAAGTCTTGGTGTCCTCTGTAATGATTATCTTTCTATCTGTCATCTCGGTCATCTCTCTTTTCAGTAGAATCTTTGTCAGGATAATTAGAAGCCATGTGTCCTATCTTATCACAATTGAAACATTGCAAAGGTAGTTTTCCTTTATACTTAACTTTGCCTCTCGGTAACCTTTTGGCTAATAGTGCTTCAAACTCTTCTTGCTTTCTGATTTCCTCATACAGTTTGTGTACTTCTTCCATGTTTTTGTGAAATCTTTCACTTGCTCCACTGTGATCCCATTTAGTGTACTTACTCATTCTATCATTGTAATCATCAGATTCACCAATATGAAAACAACTAAATGCAGACTCAACTTTATTTACCGATGACCCACTGTTATCAAAATTACTTAACTCAAATGCATGCAGCTTACCAATAGTAGCATCTAAAGAAATTGGCATATTGGGTATAGAGCTTAATTCATTGATTACAGAGACTTGGATTACATAAGTTGGTAGAAGGGTTCTTAACAACTTACTTGTTATATCCTTTCTTCAATAGTTCCACCTGCTCCTTTGATTTGATTGACAATCTCCTTTAGTCTTGTAATGTACTGGGTTATGTTGTCACCTTCATTCATCCTCATAGATTCAAGTTGTCCTCTTAGAGTATCCACTTTTTCTCTTTGAACATGTTCATCTCCACCATACACAGATATGAGCTTGTCCCACATTACCTTTGTATCATTGCAAGCTTCTAGATCATTAAACTCTGAGTCAGTCAATGTAGATGTTATTTCAATCATTGTTTGGATATGCTCTTGCTTTGCTTTTATCTCTTCCATTGTCAATGGATAGGTGCTCGGTGTAATGAAATCATTCTCTAGATAATATACAACATATTCTCCAACTCCTGATAGGTGCAACTTCATCCTTTTCTACCATGTACATAAACTTGACTTGTTTAGCTTCGGTGCATCCCTCTTATACATCTTTGGATCTTTGCCTCAAGTACCTTTAAACTTTTCTTCCGGAGTCCAAAGCTTTGATACCAATTCATAATTTTGATACTTAATAAAAAGTACAGATGCCAAGCTAATAAGATGAGAGGGGGGTGGTGGGGGGTGGGTGAATCATACAACCTTAATCTTCCATAAAAACAACAGATTCAACCTCGGTAACATATAATTCAGTAATATAACCAAAACTGCTAAACATGCAAACTCAAAAGCATATAAACATCATAAAACTCATAGCACCAGATTTAACGTGGAAACCCAAATAGGGAAAAACCACTGTGGGATTTCAAACCCACTAAGAAATATACTCTTCTAGAGTATGGTCGGTTAAAATTAAATCCTGTTAAAGATTACAAACACATTGCTAGATGTGACCCGGTTAAGGGATTTCCCTCAGATCTATTAGGATCTTCACCTTGTTAGAAGTAACCTTGTTAAAATATTTCAAACACTCAATCAAAATGTCACTTTAGTAGAGGGTTTTACAAATAAGACTATTAAGTCCACTCAGTTAAGAGATTTTCTGTTACCCCACAAAATAACAGTAATAAAAATCTATCTGCAACTTCACATCTAAAATGCTAAAGCAGATTCTTATTTGCTCAATACAATCTAGGACTTATCTTGTCTATCTGCTGGGCTCTATACTTTTTTATTCAAATAGGTCTTCAAGATTTTGTGCTCGATAATCACTATGTAGCATCCCTATGCATACACTTGCCCACATACATTGTTTATCAATAGTTCCTTATTTATAAACAATTCGCTAACTACTTAATCTCCTTGATCACATTTCCCATGATCAATCATAGCCATCAGATCTTCAAACTTGACTAGGTTCAATGTATTCTTCGATCTGAAAATGTTTTACCCCACCTTGGAACTTGCATACATTTCTTGGAACTTGTGCTAGGGTATTGTGGTTCAATATGCGCTATAGATCTTCCTGCCGATTTTCCTTTACCATAGATTCTTTAACAAACTTCATGCACGACATACCAATCATTTAATCAGTTCCAGCTCATCAACTTCTTTCATTAAATAATGCTTTTATTCATTCAATGCATTCTGTTACTACTTGGTTGGAACTAAGTAAATTTTAAACGTTACTCAGTAGACATTCTACCTTCATTAACCGATAGCGATAACCTTAGGGTTTACCGACTAGGTTCCTTAGGGTTTATCGACTAGGTTCTTTGCTCGGTAACATAGTATAGTATTAACCTTACAATCAATAACATATGTAGGATATCAAAACAATCTAGACATCATGATCTCATCATTGTCTAACTTGGTAATAGTTTCCCATTGAATAACTTATTCCTCCCCTTATTCAACATATTATTTTTGTGTCTTTTACTGACATCTTTATACTCATCAAATCATACTTCTTAAGATATGGCAACATCATACTGAATTAGAAAATCAATTTCTTGACATCAATGACAAAATAATAATATTAAGACAGTAAAAATCCTTGATCAGTTATTTCCATAATCATCAACAACTTTCTCAATATCCTTATTGAAATGCCAACAATCTCTCCTTGTCTGTTATAATGCCAACAAGGAAAACTTCCATTGTTCCCTAGCGGTCTAGGTGCCAAGCAACCTAACTCACGAGACCCCAGTCATCACAAGGAAGCCCACTCCCCCTAATCATATGCCAAGCCATAGGGTGCCACATCAATGACATCACAACACATGAAAGAATGCTCACAAAAGGCCTTCAAGAACATATAACATCATTGAGCACATATTGCACATAGAGCATACATATGAATCATTACAAGCATAGAGCCTTTACAAATTCCTCATAGGCATAGTAAAAAAGTGAGAACATGAAACATAAGCACATCATAAACCACTACATATACTCAACAATGAGGTACAAAACATCTCACTTGAGTCATAGAAACAATCCTCAAACAACTAGGCAAGAACTTTTGCAAAAGGAAATTCCTCCATAGTAGGGCATGATCCCACTTACCGGAGCACAAAATAAATCATGAAACATCATTAACCAATCAAAATTTATCAACACAAACTACACATGCCTCTGGGAACCCTCACAATCCATACTAGGACTTTACAACACTAAAATTGACCTTTCTGGGCCTTCTAGAGCATTTTAGCTCTCTTGGTATGCACAGTGTCATTCCTAGTGTGTAGGGTGGCATTTATGGGACATTGCCTAGTGTTTATGGTTCATTGTACAAAGGTCAGCTTTCTTAGTCTATAGGTTAGCTCTCCTGGTTAGTTTGTCAGCTCTTTGGGTTTGAACAATGGAATTTTTGGTATGCATAGCAACATTTCTAGTAGATAGGGTGGCATTCTTGGTTAGTATGGTGGCGTTTCTGGTTGATTTGTTGGCATTTCTGGAAAAGTATGCAATATCTCAAGTTTGAAGGATCCAAAAGGTAAAGTAACTACCCAAAATGACTTAGGAGACAAAAATGACCTCAAGGACATGACTAGGAGGTAGGATGCGCATTAGAAAGGGTATACACATGGTTTATGCGTCAAATTCAACTCATAGGAATGAGTTTACAACTCAGTGGATAAGCAACTTGGCCAAAACTGCATTTTGGGAGTCTAGGCACATGGGAGATAACTCTAACTCTGCATAGGCCAAATGGAATTAACAAATGCAACTCCAAACACCCAAACACACTTGCAACATGATTAAAATAGACTAAAATATGTCGCAGACAGTCACAGGGAGCTTCATGACCTCTTACATAGTCATAGAAGCATTCAAGACATAGAAAAATAGCCCCTATTACAACCAGAAGTTCACGAGGAGTACAATAACCAAATGAACATTCAATAACAATAAGAAAATTATACAAACATACAAAAAAAGTAAATACATATATGCATTTATCCACCATTCACTTACATAGACAAAACAATTCAAGAATCTCACTCAAACATAAGGAGCAATCTGCAATTTCCCCATTTCATTCATTTAATTCCAAAGGATTTAAACTATAATGTATTTCTTTTCCCTATCAATTTAACAATCACAAATAAATCATTTTCACAAAAAGACATAGAGAAGACATAATTTCAAAAAATCTAAAAATGGAAGAACTCCAACCTGGAGATCGCAAATCCAGGGATGAAAACTGAAGAAGAGCTTCCACAATCCAAGCTTCCAAAATCCAAATGCAAACCAAGATCTAAGACAAAATATCAAAGCTTCAATAAAAAATCCTATCGACTGGTAACCCCACAACCATCTAGAAATTTTAAATAAATAGAAAATACACAACAAACTATGCAAAAATCCCAACCAATCAAAATAATCCAAAAAAAAATATTTCTTACCTATCTTGTAGAGTTCCAAGGTAAGAATATAGTTCCTGGTTGTAATAGCCCCTATTACAACCAGGAGTTCATGAGGAGTAAAATAACCAAATGAACATTCAATACCAATAAGAACATTATACAAACAGACAGAAAAATTAAATACATATATGCGTTTATCCACCATTCACTTACACAGACAAAAAAATTCAAGAATCTCACTCAAACATAAGGACAAATATGCAATTTCCCCATTTCATTCATTTAATTCCAAAGGATTTAAACTATAATGTCTTTCTTTTCCCTATCCATTTAACAATCACAAATAAATCATTTTCATGGAAAGACATAGAAAAGACATAATTTCAAAAAATCTAAAAATGAAAGAACTCCAACCTGGAGATCGCAAATCCAAGGATGAAAACTGAAGAAGAGCTTCTACAATCCAAGCTTCCAAAATCCAAATGGAAACCAAGATCCAAGCTAAAATATCAAAGCTTCGATAAAAAATCCTACCGACTGGTAACCCCACAACCATCCAATTTTTTTAAATAAATAGAAAATACACAACAAACTATGCAAAAATCCCAATCAATCAAAATAATCCAAAAAATACCTATCTTGTATAGTGCCAAGGTAAGAATATTTTATTATATTTCTTACCTATTATTCCAAATTCACCCAATCAATTAGGAGGGTAGGTAAGATTAACTTTATTTTATTTTTACACCTCCCATGCATAGTAAAAGCAATATAATAATAATATTATTACTTTTTAGGAGTGTAGAAATAGAAATAGGCTTCATACCTTTATAATCATTAATAATCAACATCAACTTTATAACTATATCTAAAATAAATTAAATAAATCAATTAACAATAAATAAAATCAAAAGTGTAAAATTAATTAAATAAAAGAATAGTCAATAAATCAATTAAATCCAAAATACAAACAATTAATTAATAAATTAAACATTAATAAATTCAATAATATTAAATCAAATATCCATTAATAAATTGATTAAATATAACTTTAATAACTATTACTCACCATTAATTAATTAATTAAATAAACATTATCCAACCATAGGATAATTAATCCAATCCATGATAAATCATACACACACATAACCAACCACACATAGATAGAGCGAGATACTGACTCAAGACTGGACAACACTTACACTTGACAAGACTAACAAGGTGAACATACTAGACCATGAGTAGGTGAGGGAAAACCAAGTCATCTCCAACAACTGCCATTGGGATTAGGACACGCTCAGACCTGTGAGACTAGGTGGAGTCGATGTCCGGTACGTGCAATCCTGCATCCACTGATAAATGTAAAATAACATATATATACAACATCCTAGTAGTAGGCAAGTGAAATAGAATCACAATAACTTATCATGCTCATGATGACTGATAAGGCATTGTCCCTTTCACAAAGATATTCACCCAATACAAACACATCTTATAAAATCATCATCATGAAGTAGGGTTAGTATCATCATCATATATCATGAAATCATATAAATCACATAGGAGTCTCAAATATATATAAGTCCATCAAGAAATATCATCCATCGAATAATCATAACATATCATCCATCACACAGATCATCAAAAGTCATCAATATAACACATGTCAGTATAGCATCATAAATGTCTTCTGCATAGAAATAAATTCATAACCATCATCATAAGTCTAGATAAGTTTATTGAATCATAATCAAAATATAAGTCTAGGAGGGACACTACACTACATTTGTAGTATGACAACTTGATATAGGGCTCATTGCCATAAAGAAGGATTCTTTAAAAATCTACTTCCCCCATTATTCTCTGCTAATGCATATGGTGTTATTTTATGGTCAAGATCTTGGTCTGTAGCCTAAGGAGATGAGAATAAAGAAATTTGATGATGACAATCAACCTTTGCCAGCCCAATTATGGACTTCGATATCAGATTGCAAATCTGCCAGATCTAGTTATATTCATTTTGAAGAGATCTTTGTAAAAAGTTTATATAGGTTCTATGATCACCCGTGCAATTTTGCACTATCAAAAGAAGTTAAGAAATTTTTGAGGCCTTCTTTGGGGGGCCTAAGATAGTTTAGCATAATTCAGGTGGCTAGTACTATTTTTCTGATGTAAAAATGACTAGAGTCTATGGCTTTGAGGAATCTCCACTTCTACTGCCCAAGCCAATGCCTAACAATGTAGCCTATTTGGAAATTATTAGGTAGATGGGAGTTTAAAATCAACATGTATTTGAGTTCACATGACAAGAAATCCTTTATGCCTGGAACTTTATGTGTTGGAGAATTCACTATTATTGGGAAAGAAGGTCAAGAGCTCACATGGGATAAACTAGCCCATTTCAACTTAAAGTTGGGAGCACCAAGGAGAGGCTTTGACCCTGAAGGATATATTCATTCAACAAAAAGAAACAAAAAATTGGTCAATATGTGAACATCCCATATATAAGGGATAACTTGATAAGAAACATGGATAACGAGGAGGCTGAATTGGCTATTGATAACCATAATAGAGAAATGGAGCTAAGGGTTAGAGAGATGGAGACAGTTGATGTATCATCTTCCAGTGATGAGGGATCATCCAAAGTAGAGGAGATTTCATTTAAGTAGCTCTCCAAGATGTTGATTGAAGAACAAGTGTCCTTGGTTAGGGATCCATATGAAGAAGTGCCCATAAAAGAGGATCCAAGGCAATTGGCTTGTAAGGATTTCGTGTCTAATGATAATTTTGTAAAGTCTTCTTGCAATGCCCACCAAAATACCCTAGAGAAATACACCAACTCAACATACGAAATAGAGATAACAATTATTTTTTTAAACATCTATATATGCATCCAATACAATAACTTATCATATGCAATAACATCCATTATCTTAATAGTATTAAATCAATTTGAACATGAACACCAATAAGATACACAAGCGGAATTAAACACAACTACATTAATAACATCTAACTTCCCTAGAGTATTTCAACATCATTACCTATCCACAAGAACATATTATCATAAGCATAACTACCATAATCTAGAGCTTATAATCAACTAGTATTGACTCTTTTAATGCACACATATGAATCCTTCACTACTCTAATTATCATGATTTCCATTCTTCAATAATGCAAAACCCATATAACCCTCATGATTCATTCTAAGAGCACCAATGCCAAATGTTCCTATTCCCAATTTTTTATACATCAATTTAACATCTTATTACCATTAACAATACTAATGACCACATTACTAATCCATTTCCTTAAACATCATAGAAAATCACATAACACTAAATGTAACCATAGAATCAATTCCATTAATAAGAATTATCCAAGATACAACATTGCATATACATTAATCATACACATCAATGAGCATATCTGTAAACTACATAATCAATTACATCAAGAATCATACAAGACACATATGCCATATAAATCATAATCGATCTACTACAAGTAATCCATCCATAAGACACAATGATATAATTCACATCTATGCATGAGAAAATCCCAATGGAAGAAGGCATCTAACCACCTGACCATGTGGAACCATAAGGAACCACCCCCCGTGCTAGGAGATGACATAAGATCCCACTCACACTTTAGATCTAGGCTGACACCTAGTTGCCAAAGAGATGAAACTACTCCAAGACCATAAGACATGACATAATCCACCATATAGGACATCCAAAGGCACCATGATACAAGGCATAAGGAACTAGGACAAACATGTAGGGAAATAGTGTCATCACATGCTACCACATAGGGTACACATGCATAACCATCTCAACCTTTGAGAAAATCAAGGGAGTTCAGTTTACCCGGTTACTAGATCTTCCACCTCACTCCAGTTTCTGATCCATGAGATGGGCACCACAAAACATAATTTATTATCTTGATTAAATGAGTTAATATACCCAACTCACCTAATATTAATTATTATGATATCACTTATCAATTACAATGGAAAAATTCCAATGAGTTATCCAAACAGTCTAGACCCTGACTCTATTACTCAAGAATCCTTGCAATCTATTCCTTGTGACCACAACAAACTCATGGAAGCCCACTCCCCCCAATCATTCCCCTAGGACTCAACAAGACAAGCAATCAAATAAAAGGGCTCACAAAACATAATCTGGTAACCAAGATATCCATAGCATAGAACATCACAATGCAAAAATCCAACATCTCAGCCATAACCAACTGATACCAAATGAAATCAAAGAGCCCAACATCACAACAAGGTATCGCTTCTTTCAAATACACAATTCTAATCAATAAACGGTCTCGAGACAACTCAGGGACCAAGGAACAACCTCTAGATACCAAAAAATGAAGACAAAAAACTCAAAGAAGATAAAATAGATAGATTAGTGCATATAAGACATCTCCTGCCGCATTTGCGATAGGAAGTAACACATTACACAACATCTCCTAACAAATTTGTGACAGGAAGGTACATATATCTCCTGGTGCATTTGCGACAGGAAATTGCACATTTGCTACCTAGTTTGGCACATCTGTGACAAGAAGTGGCACATATAGAACATCTCTTGGCACATTTATGATAGGAAACATTGCATATGACATAGAGGGCGAAAATCTCTAAAAATGAAAACATAGATTTAGGACTTGCAAAAATAAAATCACAAGAAACATATAAGGTCCCAAAATCACACTAAAAAATGACGCCCAGAAGAAAGGAATCGAAAGGAACAAACAAACAACAAATTTCCAACAAAATCTAAGAAGTAATCAGCATTCTACCAAATGCACAATCGACCATTCACGACAATAAAATCACAAGAAATATAAATTTTCCCAATTCTATAGTCTAACCATATAATACATTTGTAAATCAAACTATATAACTAATGCAAATAAATACTTCCCAAATCTCCCAAAGACAATATTTTTGGAAAACACTGCACAAACAATCTTTTCAGACAGTAAAATTCACAGGGAAGAGATTTCCTCCAACCTGGACAATAAAAGTAATGGCAAGAATTCGATGAAGCGCATTCCACAAAATTCAAGAAAGACAAACAATCTCCAAAATCCAAATCCTTAGCCAAAACCAAAACTTGTAGAAAAAATTTCAGAAGGTAACCTGACAAAATGCTCAGGTGGCTGATTAAATAGAAAATCAAAGCCAAACTATACAAAAATGTCGGCCAATCAAAATAAACAATTAAAATATATTTCTTACCAACCCTTTCCAAAAACCAAGGTAAGAATAATAAAATATTATTTAATTAACTTACCTAATAAACTCATCCAATAGAATAATAGGGTAGGTAAAGTAGTTAAAATATTTAATTAATCCCAATAGAGTAGAAAGGGAAATAAAAAACAACTAATTTATAAAATCATGGGCACACATAATTATAAAATCCCAATAATAATATAACCAAAGAGATATAAATAAATACCCAAATAATAATTAAATCTCACAACAAATAATAAATACTAAATATTAATTAGATAACCAATCCTTGGTATTAAATTAAATATAAGACCAAGGGATAAAATAATAACAATCTCTCATCAAACTGTCATTAAATATTAATATCAATTATTTAATTTAATTTATTATAAACTATATAAATTATTCATTTTAATTTAACATTATTAAACCATATACATCTATTAATTAATTTAATAATTAAACCAATAATCATAACACTTCAAAACAAACCAACAAGGATAACTCAAGAGACCACTAGACGCTAAATAACATCTCACACCAAGACACCAAATTGACAAGGGTAATCAACTTAAACCTAGAGTGTAGAATGTGTTTTCATGTCATCTTCGATCAACTTGCCATTGTGATAAGACACACTCAGACCTGTGAAGCCAGGTGGAGTCGGTGTTTGGTACTTGCAAACCTGTCACCACCAATACACGTATAACAACATATATATAATGACATATACATTATAAAATAGGAAGACAAGTGAAGGGGAATCACAACATTATATCGTGCTCATGAATGAGTGGTATGATATCATCCCTTTCACAACTATAGAGAAGACACTCACAATCAAACAAGCACTAACATAATCATCATTATATCATGAAATAGGGTTAGTACATGGTTAGATACCATCAAATCATCATAAAGTAGACTAAGCTATATCAATATGGTATATGGATGAACTTAAAGAAAGATGAATCAGGGATCTGAATTTATGTCTTTCTTGTATAAAATAAAAGGTAAATCAGTTAGCGAGAGTGCTGGAGAGGTGAATGCCTCTAATGAAAACTAATTATTGATTTCTTTGAGAAGTGAAGTAGAATAGGAAATAAATCAAATGACTCCTGAGAGAGGGAGGGAATCACTTGAAGATGCAGGTGTCTTAATCTTTCCCGGATGGGATCTAAATTTAGCTCTGATATTCTATATTTTTCTCCATGATATTGATGCAAAACATAATTTGTATCTAGAAGGTGTGACCCAAGTGTACATGGGGTTTGTGTACAACCCAGATGAGCACTCTATGTTGATTTGGTCTTTACATCCTCCACACAAAATACCCATGGTGATTGATACACATAAGGCCTTTGGGCACATAATGACTCTGAAGGTTGGAGAAACAAATTCTATAGTTACAGCTGATGTGGGAGTAAATATTTCCAAATTGAATAAGGCACAGATTCAATTGTTTCTAAGAGAAAAGGAGTCTAGCAAACTTGAGAACATTAGTCTAAATAAAGAGATTGATCATTTGAGAGAAATGTTGAAACAAAAAGAGACACATAAACTATTGACACAAGGTGAAAGCTCACAGCCTCAAACCAAAGTTGACAAATTGAAAGAAGAGAATCTTTAGCTCCAAGCCTAGTTGAGAAATGTCAAGAATGAAACTCTATCTGTAATCATACAAAAGAGGTTCATAATTTAATGGTATGGACATAAATACTGGGATATGCACTTTAAGTATGAGACTGTCATCGAGGAGCATGAGAGATTGGATGAGTGACTGCATGAATGACTTAACAGACATTTAGGGCAAAGATGAAGCAGACCCCGAGGCTATGTAGAATTGTGAACAACTGATAAAAAATCATAAAAAAATATGAAGGCTCTGAGATTTGAGGGTGTTGTTTTCCTTGGTGACGGATCAAACGACATCCCTCCTTTTCTTAATGAAGATGGAGATCAGAAGGAGAAAGTGGAATGGATTAGGGAATTCCAATAGACACTCAAGGATGCAATGAAAGTTGCCAAAGCTGAGGACACTGACAAAGTCACAAACTACATGGAGGGCATGGTGCTGATGGAGGTGGAGGCACAAGACATTGTTCATGATTGTGATACTCATTTCAACAAGGAATACTTGGCACACTTAACCAAAGTGCATTTGTGCCTAACTAGATGATAACTACTTTCATTTAAATATTAATGTTTTAATTTGTTTCCAAAATACTTTTTCAAAGGGTGTAACCCTATGTTGTGTTATAAGTACTTGATGTAATCATTTACAAAGGACAAGTTGATATAAGTTTTTAAAAGTTCAAGTTTCAAGTAGTTTTCATGTTCCAAGAACAAGACTCTTATTTTCAAAAGTAATATACATAAATTAGTTTCCTTATTTACAAATGGTGTTGTGGATGTTTTCATTTTAAAATCATTTTTCTATTGTTATTATCTACAATTGATAATTGATGCTTTAAATCTATATGTGAAGAAATTATATGCTGTTACATGGTTGGATTATTAGGATACATATGTCATAAAAATTAAAAACATCATGAATTAATTATGTAACCATATAAGTCAAATATAATTCTATTAAAAAATCAATATCAAATAGATAATATAATTGCATTTAACTCATACATTTCAATGTCATTGATCTTCTTCTTAATCCAGCTCTTTGTCTGTATCATCCAATCCATATTCGACATTGTAAGGATTGGTCATATCATCATCATCATCATCATCATAGATATCAGTTTTGATAATGTCATCATTTGCACAAATATCATCTGATAGTTCTGATACTTAATGTTAAGTACAAATGTCAAGCTAATAAGATGAGAGGGGGGGGGGTGAATCATACAACCTTAATCTCCCCTTAAAACAACAGATTCAACCTCGGTAACATATACTTTAGTAATATAACCAAAATTGCTAAACATGCAAACTCAAAAGCATATAAACATCATAAAACTCATAACACTAAATTTAACGTGGAAACCCAAATAGGGAAAAACCACTGTGGGATTTTGGACCCACTAAGAAATATACTCTTCTAGAGTATGCTCAGTTAAAAGAAAATCCTGTTAAAGATTACAAACACATTGCTAGATGTGACCCGGTTAAGGGATTTCCCTCAGATCTATTAGGATCTTCACCTTGTTAGAAGTGACGTTGTTAAAGGATTTCAAACACTCAATCAGAATGTCACCTTGCTAGAGGGTTTTACAAATAAGACTATTAAGTCCACTTGGTTAAGAGATTTTCTGTCACTTCACAAAATAACAGTAATAAAAATCTATCTGCAACTTCACATCTAAAATGCTAAAGCAGATTCTTATTTTCTCAATACAATAGGACTTATCTTGTCCATCTGCTGGGCTCTATGCTCTGTTATTCAAACAGGTCTTCAAGCTTCTGTGCTCGATAATCACTATGTAGCATCTCTGTGCATACACTTGCTTGCATACATTGTTTATCAATTAGTTCCTTATTTATAAATAATTTTCCAGCCGCTTAATCTCCTTGATCACATTTCCCATGATCAATCATAGTCATTAGATCTTCAAACTTGACTAGGTTGAATGTATCCTTCGATCTAAAAATGTTTTACCCCACCTTGGAACTTGCATACATTTCTTGGAGCTTGTGCTAGGGTATTGCGGTTTAATATGAGTTGTAGATCTTCCTGCCGATTTTCCTTTACCATAGATTCTTTAACAAATTTCATGCATGACATACAAATCATTTAATCAGTTCCAGCTCATCAGCTTCCTTCATTAAATAATGCTTTTATTCATTCAATGCATTCTGTTACTACTTGGTTGCAACTCAGTAAATACTAAACTTCACTAGGTAGACATTCTGCCTTCATTAACCAATAGCGATAACCTTAGGGTTTACCGACTAGGTTCCTTAGGGTTTACCGACTAGGTTCTTTGCTCGGTAACATAGTATAGTATTAACCTTACAATTAACAACATATGTAGGATATCAATACAATCTAAACATCATGATCTCATCATTGTCTAACTCGGTAATAGTTGCCCATTGAATAAACTATTCTTCCCCTTATTCATCACATTCTTTCTGTGTCTTTTACTGACATCTTTATACTCATTAAATCATACTTCTTAAGATATGACAACATCAAACTAAATTAGAAAATCAATTTCTTGACATCAATGACAAAATAATAATATTAAGACAGTAAACATCCTTGATCAGTTATATCCATAATCATCAACAACCTTCTCAATATTCTTATTGAAATGCCAACAATCTCTCCTTGTCTATTATAATGCCAACAATCTCCCCCTTTGGCATTGATGGCAAAACCAATCGATTTGACCTAATTGATTCAGATTGTTGTGATATTTTGAAATGCTGAAATGCTCTCCCCCTGTTATCAAACTTCTCCCCCATACATTAGTCTTCTCGCATTTTCTTCAATATTCTCCCCCTTTGACAACAATGCCAAAAAGTAAAGAACTAAAACATAATTTCTTCTTGTATGAAGTGATTTCCTGCTGTTATGTGTCAACTTAGTCTCGGTCAGAGCATTTTGTCTTCAATTCCTGTTTCATGTATTTGTTTCCTGTACACCTTTAGAAAACATCCTAAAGTGTGTAAATCAGCATCAACTACTAAAAGATATTCTGTAGAGTCATCGAATTGATGCATTCACTGAACTTGGTCAGTGAATGGAAGATAGGGGTAGGACCCCTAACTTACTTCTGAGATACTCAAAAGTGTCCCTTGGTAGTGGCTTGGTAAAGATATCTACTATTCATTCCTTTGTGCTAACATACTCCAACACCACTTTCTTCTCTTGAGCTTCTTCTCTAAGATAATGATATTTGATAGTGATGTGCTTTGCCTTAGAGTGCATAACAAGATTCTTTGAAATGTTAATGGCACTAGTATTGTCACAGAATATAGTTACTGGCTCAGTAACTTTCTCATTTATACCTTCCAACAGTTGTTTGATCCATGCTATGTTGGTACAATTCAATGCTGCAACAACGTATTCAACTTTTCCTATTGACTGTGAAACACATCCTTGTTTCTTGCTAAGCCAATTCACTAGTCCTTCTCCTAAAAAGAAAGCTCCTCCACTTGTGCTTTTTCTGTCATCAATGTTGCCTGCCTAATCAGCATTAGTATAAACTTTGAAATCAAAGTCATTTCCTTTCTGATATACTAAGCCATAATCCTCAGTGCCTTTCAGGTATCTGAAAATTCTCTTGATTGCTGTCACGTGTGTTTCCTTAGGATCTGTAGAGAATCTTGCAACTATACCTACTGCATGTGCTATATCTGGCCTGCTGTGAACAACATATTGTAGCTTTCCGATCATGGATCAGTAAAGTGTCTCATCAACAGATGCAAATTCATCATTCTTTGTTAATTTACAGTTGGTAATCATAGGAGTACTTACTAGTTTTGAATCCTCCATTCCAAATTTCTTCAAGATTTCATTTATGTACTTGGATTGAGTAATGAAAATCTCATCTTTCATTTGCAGTATTTGTAAACCTATAAAATACTTTATCTCATCGATTAATGACATCTCAAATTCTTTGCTCATTTCATTTCCAAAGTTCTTGCATAGAGAGTCATTTCCACAAAAGATAATATCATCAACAAATATGGTTGAGATCAGTATTCCATTTTCATCATTCTTCATGTACATATTGTTGTTTTCACTTGTTCTTATAAAACCAATCTTGATTAAACAAGAGTGCAATCTTTCATACCATGCTCTAGGTGCTTGTTTTAGACCATATAAAGCTTTGTTCAATTTACATACGTGATCTTTATTCTTGTCTTCAACAAATCCTTTAGGTTGTTCAATAAAAACTTCTTCTTCTAATATACCATTCAGAAATGTAGATTTGACATCCATTTGATATACCTTGAAATTCTTGAAAGTAACATATGCCAACAATGTTCTTACTCTTTCAAGTCTAGTCACAACTACAAATGTCTCACCATAGTCAATTCTTTCTTCTTGGGCATAACCTTTGCAAACTAGTCTTGCTTTATTTCGAATGACCTCACCTTTTTCATTCAGCTTGTTTCTGAAAATCCACTTTGTACCGATTAAATTTTTGTCCTTTGGTCTTGGGACCAATGTCCATGTGTCATTCTTCTTGATTTGATCAATCTCTTCTGTCATAGAATTTATCCAGTTTTCATTGTTAAATGCCTCTTTCACTATTCTCGGTTCAAATTCAGATATCAGACATGTGTTCTGTCTCAGTTTGTTCCTTGTCATCACTGGATCAGCCTTATATCCTATAATCTGACTTGATGCATGATGTATTCTAAAATACTTGGCTAATACATGCTTGGTAGGCTCTGTATGATCTTCTTCATCACTCAATAACTGGACATTATCTTCATTTTATTTAACAGTTTTCTTGGTAAGACTTGTCGGTTGAACATAAACAAATTCATCATAATCTTCTGGTTCTTTGGAGTTTCCTTCATCATTTCTTTCTGCAAATTCATAAATTTTCACATTTGCACTTTCTACTATTCTGTTTGATGATTTGATCAGACATTTAAATGCTTTACTTCTAGAAGAATAACCTAGAAATGTTCCTCCTTCACTTTTCTGATCAAACTTTCCATTTCTATCATCTTTGTGTACATAGCATCTACTTCCAAAGATTTTAAAGTAACTTGCATTAGGTTTCTTGTCATACCAGATTTCATATCATGTCTTCAAAGTTCCTTTCTTCAGTTGTACTCGGTTCAGGGTGTAAACTACTGTGCTTATTGCTTCTCTCCAAAATGTTTGTGGCACTTTCTTTTCAATCATCAGGGTTCTGGCACAATCCACAATAGATCTATTTCTTCTCTCAGCTATTCCATTTTGTTGTGGATTTCTCAGTCCAGAGACTTGTCTTTTAATACCATGATCATTGTAGATTAAGTTGAACTCATCAGATGTGAACTCTCCTCCTCTATTTGATCTAAGACATTTCAGTTGTCTTCCTGTTTCATTTTCAACTCTTGCCTTGTACCATTTAAACATTTGAAAAGCTTCTGATTTTTCTTTTAAAAACATTACTGACATCATCCTTGAGTAATCATCCACAAATAATATGAAATATTTATCACCATAATAACTTTGAACTTTCATAGGACCACAAAGATCAGTGAGCACAAGATCTAAAATTCCCTTAGAAGTGTAGGACTTACTTGTAAAGCCTGATCTTGTCATTTTACCCATCTGGCATCCTCGGCACATAGCATTCTCAGGTTTTTCCAGACTCGGTTGACCTCTTACTCAGTGTTTCTTGCTTATTTTGATCAGATTATCAAAATTTACATGACAAAACCTTTTATGCCATAACCAGGTATCATCTATCTTTGCATATAGACACTTATTTCGAGTTGAGTCAAGATGAAATGTGTTACCTTATGTTTGTGTCTTGGTAGCAGTTAACTTTCCATGCTTGTCATGAACTTTGACAATTCCTTTCTAAAATTCTATTCAATATCCTGTATTGTTTAGTTGTGCTACATTCAACAAATTGTATTTCAAACCTTCAACCCAATAAACATCATTACATTTTGCATTGTCAAGAAGTGTTATAGATCCTTTATGTTTTACCAGACATGGTGCATCATTACCAAATCTTACATAGCCTCCATCATAATCTTCTAACATAACAAACTTGTGTTTATCACCTGTCATGTGATGTGAGCATCCACTATCTATGATCCAAGAATCATTAGTATTTATGTGAGATATTATGGCTTTTTCTTCATACCTTCTTCATCTAATCCATCTTTGATAGCCACATAAACTACTTCCTCATTGGATTCCTCATGAGCTATTAAGCATGACTTTCTATCTCTTCTTTTGAAGTCTTGGTGTCCTCTGTAATGATTATCTTTCTGTCTATCATCTCGGTAATCTCTCTTTTCAGTAGAATATTTGTCAGGATAATTAGAAGCCATGTGTCCTATCTTATCACAATTGAAACATTTCAAAGGTAGTTTTCCTTTATACTTACCTTTGCCTCTCGATAACCTTCTGGCTAATAGTGCTTCAAACTCTTCTTGCTTTCTAATTTCCTTATACAGTTTGTGTACTTCTTCCATGTTCTTGCGAAATCTTTCACTTGCTCCACTGTGATCCACTTTAGTGTACTTACTCATTCTATCATTGTAATCATCAGATTCACCAATATGAAAAGAACTAAATGTAGATTCAACTTTATTTACCGATGACCCACTGTTATCAAAGTTACTTAACTCAAATGCATGTAGCTTACCAATAGTAGCATCTAAATAAACTGGCATATTGGGTACATACCTCAATTCATTGATTGCAAAGACTCAAATTGCATAAGCTGGTAGAAGGGTTCTTAACAACTTACTTGTTATATCCTTTTCTTCAATAGTTCCACCTGCTCCTTTGATTTGATTGACAATCTCCTTTAGTCTTGTACTATATTGGGTTATGTTCTCACCTTCATTCATCCTCATAGATTCAATTTGTCCTCTTAGACTATCCACTTTTTCTCTTTGAACATGTTCATCTCCACCATACATAGATATGAGCTTGTCCCACATTGCCTTTGCATCATTGCAGCCTTCTAGATCATTAAACTCTGAGTCAGTCAATGCAAATGTTATTTCAATCATTGCTTGAATATGTTCTTGCTTTTCTTTTATCTCTTCAATTGTCTATGGATAGGTGCTCGGTGTAATGAAATCATTCTCCAAATAATATACAACATATTCTCCAACTCCTAATAGGTGCAGCTTCATCCTTTTCTTCCATGTAGAGAAACTTGACTTGTTCAGCTTCGGTGCATCCCTCTTATACATCTTTGGATCTTTGCCTCAAGTACCTTTAAACTTTTCTTCCAGAGTCCAAAGCTCTGATACCAATTCATAGTTTTGATACTTAATTTTAAGTACAGATGCCAAGCTAATAAGATGAGAGGGGGGTGGTGGGGGGTGGGTGAATCATACAACCTTAATCTTCCATAAAAACAACAGATTCAACCTCGGTAACATATACTTCAGTAATATAACCAAAACTGCTAAACATGCAAACTCAAAAGCATATAAACATCATAAAACTCATAACACTAGATTTAATGTGGAAACCCAAATAGGGAAAAACCACTATGGGATTTCAGACCCATTAAGAAATATTCTCTTCTAAAGTATGCTCAGTTAAAAACAAATCCTGTTAAAGATTACAAACACATTGCTAGATGTGACCCGGTTAAGGGATTTCCCTCAGATCTATTAGGATCTTCACCTTGTTAGAAGTGACCTTGTTAAAGGATTTCAAACACTCAATCAGAATGTCACCTTGGTAGAGGGTTTTACAAATAAGACTGTTAAGTCCACTCGGTTAAGAAATTTTCTGTCACTTCACAAAATAACAATAATAAAAATCTATTTGCAACTTCACATCTAAAATGCTAAAGCAGATTCTTATTTGCTCAATACAATAGGACTTATCTTGTCCATCTGTTGGGTTCTGTACTTTGTTATTCAAACAGGTCTTCAAGCTTCTGTGCTCGGTAATCACTATGTAGCATCCCTGTGCATACACTTGTCCGCATACATTGTTTATCAATCAGTTCCTTATTTATAAACAATTTGCCAACTGCTTAATCTCCTTGATCACATTTCCCATGATCAATCATAGCCATCAGATCTTCAAACTTGACTAGGTTGAATGTATCCTTCTATCTGAAAATATTTTACCCCACCTTGGAACTTGCATACATTTCTTGGAACTTGTGCTAGGGTATTGCGGTTCAATATGAGTTGTAGATCTTCTTGTCGATTTTCCTTTACCATAGATACTTTAACAAACTTCATGCATGGCATACCAATCACTTAATCAGTTCCAGCTCATTAGCTTCCTTAATTAAATAATGCTTTTATTCATTCAATGCATTCTATTACTACTCGGTTGCAACTCGGTAAATACTAAACTTCATTTGGTAGACATTCTGCCTTCATTAACTGATAGTGATAACCTTAGGGTTTACCGACTAGGTTCCTTAGGGTTTACCGACTAGGTTCTTTGCTCGGTAATAGAGTATAGTATTAACCTTACAATTAACAACATATGTAGGATATCCAAACAATCTAAACATCATGATCTCATCATTGTCTAACTCGGTAATAGTTGCCCATTGAATAACTTATTCCACCCCTTATTCATCACATTCTTTCTGTGTCTTTTACCGACATCTTTATACTCATCAAATCATACTTCTTAAGATATGGCAACATCAAACCGAATTAGAAAATCAATTTCTTGACATCAATGACAAAATAATAATATTAAGACAGTAAACATCCTTGATTAGTTATATCCATAATCATCAACAACCTTCTCAATATCCTTATTGAAATGCCAACAATCTCTCCTTGTTTGTTATAATGCCAACAATCATCTTCATAAACATTAACTCTTACCTCATTGTGATCTAGTTCCTCTTCTTCCACATCTTCCTCGGGCACGCCATCCACTAACTATTGATCCTAATCATCATCTACATCATCTTCTAGTTCTTCGGTATCTTCTTCTTCCACCACTTTATACTTTACCGACCTTCCTCTTGGATCAAGTCTAACAACAAATGACCAACTCGGTTTACCTAGAACCTCTGAATAAAATAGCTGCTCACATTGGCTTGGAAGAACATAGGGATCATTTCCAACTTGCTCGATTGACCTTGGATTAACCATGGTAAGTCCATTATCATGTTCAATAAAATTTCTCTTGGGATCATTTTCATTCAATTATAGCTTGTCCATTGGACAACAAACATAACTAGTTTGATGGACTTAAAGTCACACTCAAGTATATCATCCAAAATCCATTAGTATCAATTTTTTGAGACTTGTAGATGTATATCGCTTCTGGATGAAGCACTAGTCACCTGAAAGACTGCAGTTATCCCAGAATCACACGTTTTCTTCGTACCATCCAACTTTTTGATTTGAAATTTACGACCATTGCACCACATAGCCTTGTGGTGTTTCACCTGCAATATGCCAAACATGTAAAAAATTATTGCATTGCCAGATGATAAACACATTTATTCTTGGCTGAATGTATGCAAATAAAAAAAACTCAACATATATATACATCAAAAATATAATTGAAAATAATTACATAATATGGGTGATTAATATATTTATACATACCTATTTATCTCTTAAACCATATGCTAAATCAATTTCCCTTGGTGTAACCTTTGAATCTCCATTATGATGAGCTTCTTTAACCAATGAAGCCACACCTTCCCATGTTAATGCGGGACTAGATTATTGACATCGGTCAAGCCATACCATCATCCAATCAAGATTGTTTGCGATGTACAAATGTAGTGCATCCTACTCTCGACCAACTGTGTCAAAAAATTGAAATTCACAAGTGACATATAATTAGTTAATTACCACGATATACGACCTTAATTTATAATTGATGTATATTAAAGATTAATAATTAAATAAGTACAATATACATAAAAACCAAATGTAAAATATATTCTAATTAATCTCCAAGACCATCTTCTAATTATCTCTCACTTTCCTCAATCTAGCTTTCCCCATTAGGTACTCCCCTTTGAATTTGTTAATGGAGTTGGGATCCCAAATGCGATCTACATGGAACTGTGCTACAAACTTAGGAAGATATTCAGTAATGTACACCATGGTCTAGTATACCACATATCCCTCCACCATAGAACCCTTAGGATGTGCTCTTTTCCTAACCAAAGCCTTCAAAAATTTCAGGTGCCTCTCAACCATCCACATTGACCTTGTGTGTATAGGTCCACACAATTCAATGTCCTCAACTTGGTGTATGAGGTAGTGTTCTTATGCATTGAAAAATGTCGAAGGTAGACACTTTTGCATTTCACCCATTAGATGAGGAATTTTTCTCTTCCAATAATTTATACCTTCTTTATGGCTTTCTTTAGATTACAACCATTTACAAATCATTCAAGGCGTGAATATATTAATGAGATTTAACAAAAAAATAAAATATATTACATAACAAGTAAAACAAATGGCAAATATGAGATCTATACAATGAATTGAACAAATATCGCTACTTATCTCATGCATTTTCCAAGATCATATATAACTTGCTTGACATTGTTGTTGAAGTTGTCTGGGAGAGATAGAGGTAGAATGTATTACAACAATTATAAAATGATCTTTTCATTATTTTTCCAAAAGTAGTAAACATAATACACTGAAAAGTACATGCAATATACATATATATATATATATATAAAATATACTAGAATAATTACCTTAATAAAGGTATGCCAATCATGTGTTTTTCATCCTTGACCCAAATTCACCTTTCTTTGTTATGATATTGTTTATGTTCGCAACAAATCCTGTGGGAAATCTAATTTTTCATATGACTTCTTTTATAGCATTTCTTTGCTACTCTGTCAACAACCAAGGAAGGGTGCTTATATTAATTTGGTCTCCAACGCTATTTAATTGAATGACCTTTTTCATTGCATGATTGGCTTCCTGAATGTCACTACACATTTTGATAATTTTTTCTTTTTTCATGCCTTCCATCCAATATTTTCCTTAAAATTTTTGTTATTCTCTTTCTAATATACATTGTATCAAACAAATGCACAATTTGTAGCTACTCATGGTAGGGAAACCTACTAAATTGTTTGGGATAACTTTCCAGTCTGTATGGAAGCCGACCATTAATACCTTGACAAATTAACAACGACAATCATTGTCAATTATAACATGAGTCAACAAAACACAATATTAAAATTTTAATTCCGAACATTGTTGGAATCCAAGAACACTGAGAGGGGGGGGGGGGTTGAATCAGTGTTCTACCAGAATGACCAATTTTAACCTTATTAAAACATGCATTCACCAACCGGTAAACCGATACATATAAAATTGAAAGAAGTAAAGAAATTAATAAGCCAATAACACAAATGAAAACCATAACACAGAGAATTATACATGGAAAACCTCAAAGAGGAAAAACCACAGTGGGATTTGTGACCCACAATATCAATCCACTGGCCATATGAAAAGATATTACAAAATATGGGGCCCTGCACTTGCAGGAAGGCTTACAGCCTAGAGCACACTGCTCATCACAAAGGAGTCTCATTGACTACCATTACTCTAAATAAGAAAACATAAAACTAAACTCATATAATGTATCTTCTATGCCTGATTGAGTTCCAATTCAAGCTCTGATTGTTCCAGTCTGAAACCCTAAACCTTTATCAGAATAACCTCTTACATAAATTTCCTCACATACATGATCTCTCTCACATATCTCGCATTAAAAATATCACTCTTATATATCTCATAACCTCACACATCTCTCATATCACACAATGATCTAATCAACTGAGCTATATACCCTTACAATCCTTCATGCCTTATGTCGACTTACATAAATAATTACAAAATGAATATACAAGTCAACTCAATTACATAAATACATAAATATCAAAATCAATTGCCAGTTTCCAAATCTCCCAAATTATGTCAGCCTCCAATAACTGTAACCTGATGAAGTAATGTTGGCCTGCAATTCCGATACCCAAAGAATTCCTCCTACCGGTGAAGATACCTATTGGTGCCGATGCCGGTGAAGTGTCTGCCGGTAAACAACCAAACTAAAATATGAAATCCAAAACATGTTTCCATCAATGACAACATATTGAAACCAATCAAATGAGTTTTAATTTCCAACAATCTCCCTCTTTGGCATTGATGGCAACACTCATGTGAAAAATGATAATAGTTTCCATTTGTCGGTTTCACTCTAAGATTGCTCCCCCTGAGCTGAATATCCATCTATGATCATGATTTGAACAAAATAATCTATACCTTTATATCTCCTAATGTCAAGAATATATATACTTTTCACCTATACCTCCTCCTTTGACGTCAGTGCCAAAAAATACCAAAAACTGGGACGAAGAATGAAAGTCTATACAAAGAATGTCCCAAAATACCTTACTAGAGTTGAATATATTTGAAAATTTCTAGATAGGTTTTCTCCAAAAGCTCTAGATAGGTATCCCAACCTGATTTGAATGTGCCAGAAACATATACAAGTCCATTAAGCATATGGGCATATGATTCTTTATCCTTAAGTTCTACCAGTGCGGTCCTACCAACCATATCAATACAATCCTTCTTATGTACAATTAATGAGTCCAACCGGGGACTCACCAATCCTCTAAGACCTCTAGCTCTTCTTATAATTTTATCTTTGTCCCTCTCAAGAGCTGAAACTTGAGCTTACAATACCAAAATTTGACCATCAATAGATGTAGTCAAAGAATTTGATCCATCGAAAGAATTGACTATACCTACACTCTTCTCCTAAGTATCCTTAATCCTTTTATCTAAATTTTCTATAAGTAAACCTGTGTTGCAGCATACTCTATAAATATTAGTACATTGCTTCAAACCATTATCAATCAACTTCATCTTATCAGTAATCTCCTTCTTCTCAGACTCATTCATCTGATCAAATGTTGCTTTCTTAGCCTGTGTGAACCTCTCCAATGCCTGTTGGTTTGATATCTGTTGTAAAGATTGAAAGTCCTTAGAAGTGTGCTATGTGATTATTTTAAGCTTGTCAGATGGGCTTGCTCCTTTGTCAAATTTGCACTCTGGGATATTTCTATGCAAAATTGGGATAGATTGATCAATGATTCCTTTGTCCACAGATCCTTCCTTCATCATCTTCTGTGCAACCATCATCATGAGCTCAATAGAACTCATCTTAGTTAAAATTTTATGTTCTACCTGTGAGGTTTTGATTGACAACAATGATGCACTCACTACCAGTTCCCTGCCAAATTCCTCTTTCTCGTCCTCTGATGGTTTATTAACTTTTATAGCTTCCTCTCTTGCACCAGTGGCTTCACCACTTGGTGCAGTATCAGTTACTATCTGTTCATCCTTATGAACTGTGACCTCAACCTATACACACTAATCCAGAGGACTAATATCCTCAACATTAGTAACCTATACATTCTCTGAATCTGCCGGTATCTCAACATTTTCTAGTATCACTTCAGTGTCTTGTACATTAGATTCTACCAGGGGTTCTATATCCAATATCTTGATATCCTTCAAAATTGTAGATGAGGTACCCATTATACCTTTACCTTTCCCTTCAACCGAGATGTCTATAGTGTCATTTTTAGCCTTCGATGAAGTGTAAAAACCAGGGTTTGTAGCAAATAATTGAACCCATGCCTTGTGGGTCTCAGTGATTATCTCATTAACCCTACCTAACATAAGACTAACTATCCTATGCTTGTTGTGAAAGATTTTCCAATCTACAACCTCAAGTATCCTATCCAACTCCTTTGGAGTAATGGTTGCACAAGTAGTCAATAGCTCTTGAATCTTTATATGATTGTCCTCCTCCATAGTTGATAATCTTCTAGCATCTAAATTGTCATATAGTTGTGCCAGTATTTGATTTTCAATTTCCAGCAAAGCTTTCTTATATATATCCAAATATAATAAAACCGCTTCCTTAACTTCTCTCTGTTCATCATTATCTAAATGCTCATAATTAAATTATATATTTTTCAACATACCATCCTTAGTTATTGTTGGCATTTTGATGATGTTTTGATTGTCATTGATGGACACACACTTTCTTGATGTATGAGTTATACTCAACCGGTAATTGTTCCAACCGGTATTTTGTATTATTGAATGTATAGTCTTTAGACTATCGGTATTTTGAAGAAGATGTTTACCAGTCATAGATTGACTGAAGAGCTCAAGTGGTATAAATACCTCAAGTGGTTCGAGGATCACAAGCGGTACGAAGGACCCAAGCGGTAGTTAACTTTTGATCAGAACACTATGATCTACCAGTCTTCATTTTTGACAACCGATAATCGGTATATTGTATTAACCGATATTACTCTATGATGAGTTACCAATCGGTATTACTCTATGATGAGTTACCAACCGGTAATATTGTAATGTGTGATGATTTATCATCCACCGACACTTTGGTGGTGCGTTTGTGTCATGTTACCAAATGTGTCTAGATGCACTGTACCTAGGAACTTGTAGTCTAATTCTATTGGACCGACATGAAATGAGATTCCTTTATAAGGACATCATGTCTAGGGTTTACATGTGAGATGTGTGATATGTGAGATATAGAATTGAAATGGTTATGTGTGCTCATTGAAGAGAAGATTAGGTCTGTGTTGAGAGATAGAGTGTGGAGATATTGAAGACTGAAGTAATGCTGAAATGCATTAACAATAAGCTATCAAGGATCTATTTAAGCATATTGTGCTATTAGCTAGATCATTTACTTGTTGATTACTCACATCTTCAACAAGTCTGAAACCCTTAACCGGGTAGGCCTAGCAAAGCCTTTGTAAATCCTCTAACAAGGTGGTTCACAACTGTGAACCTAAAATCCTCTAACAAGTTAGTATTTAACAAGACTTATCTCCTAAAAGAGATCTAGATTCCTAACAGGATCTGTTCTGGTGAAGAACATTGTATGACCTTAACCGGTTTGGTTTCTATTCTGCAGATAGTTACTTGTGAGTTTCTGCTTACCGTGGTTTTTCCCATTTGGGTTTCCACGTCAAATATCTTGTGTTATGGTGATTGTGCTCTTGTGGGTGAATGCTTTGTTTGCTATTTGGTTTGCATTTGTCTTAACCAGTTGATTAGTGAATCTGTTGCACTGATTATCTGCTAAACCATTTAAGAGTTTGATTACAGTATTTTTTGGTATACTAATTCACCCCCCTCTTAGTATTCATTAGTTATTTCATCAACCAATTCTGCACAAGTCTTAGGTGGAATAATAGTTACATTACCGGTGACAAGTGCTAGATCTATGTCATCCATCTTCTTTCTTCTTCCAGTACCAGATGGAGCAGAAGGTGTTACCTTTGGAGCTCTTTTCTGTGTCGGTACCTTGGTTGTAACCTTCCTAACCAGTTGCTTACTAGATTCCTCCTCAATCTCTTCACATTTTTTCCTCAATACCCTCTTGAATGATAAGGGTGTGTCATCTCCAGATCCAAAGTCTGATGGATTAGGCTCAATAAATATTTCAGGCTCTTTCACCTTCCTTCCTTTTTTTGGAATAGCATCCATTAATGCCTTGATGTCTCGAGACACTTGTTCTACAAATTTTCTTACCTTTCCCTGTTGCTTCTCCCTCTTCTTCCTGTTAAACTTAGTTTCAACCTCTTTCTTTTTTTGTTTTGCAGTACCAAAGGATTTCTCAACTTCATCAATAAGTGCATCAACTAACATCTATGCATCAACTTCATAACCCATCTCTTCAATCCATATCTTCTAGGTTTTGACTGCTTCCATCAAGGTTTCATGTTTTTTAAACATGAAGCATATCTCGATTGAGTATTTATCAACAATTTTCTTTGGAACCCTCTCTAGAATTCATAGCCTTTTGGAATGCCTTGAATTAACCCCATACCTTATCATAACACTTACTACCTAGAGTAGCAATAGATTGTTCTAGCTGTCTTCCTATCGGGATATCAAATGCCCATTGTCTCTTCCCAAAACTGGGAGTTTCATTAATGAAAAATAGCATCAAATAGACAATAAGATTTCCATATGGGAATTTTCCCTTCTTCTCTCCTTTGATCTTTCCTAGGTTAATTAACAAATCATCTAACATCCATCCACAAAGATCTAACTTCTCATTTTCCCTCATGATCTTATGTGCAACATAAATGCAGGAGCTAGAAATAGGGTTCAGATGATTTGATTGAGTTACCTTGTATCCAATAACCATACTTCTGAATTTGATGTCTCTATCTATGATGGTGGTAACCCTCATTGATCACCAGTCCAAAGTTGTGTCGGTGAGCTTGTTAACCTGATCATTAGAAATCTTCTCCAGACGCTGACCAATCTGTGACAAACTGGTGATTGCCTTAATGGTCTCCTTCAAGATCTTACAAGGTCTATCCAAACAGATGAATTCTCCATGCACTTTTCTCAAAACATATCTAAAAATCTCATCCTCAAATTCAGGGATATCCAAAATGTTGGTAAACTCTAGATCCTTAATATGCTTGTACTTAGGCTTGATCTTTCCAAAATCTCCCATTAATTCTCTCATATATCTTATTATCATTGGTTCCTAAATCCTCAATGTGGCAATGAATGTATGCTCTAACATCTTCAACATATATAACTCCTTTTGGAACACGGGAAAAAGTGCCAACCGAATCATCCAAGGTGGCAATATGCAGACATCATTTGAAAATCGGCCTAGGATGATCCTTGACCTCAACAATAGTAGGATTTGCAATAAAAATAGGTGCAGAGGATGATCCTGCTTCCATGATGAAAGATAATTTTGATAAGTACCTGAGAAATAGTTGCTGCTGAAACCCTAAAGAACTCTTCCGATCACTGGTGAAGTCGCTTAAGAAGATATCGATACCAAAATGTAAAGACATAAATTTAGGATATAAAACCTAATCTACTTTTTATTCATAAATAAACCCGTAAGTCAATTAATAATTCTATTTCATACAAAATATAGGGAATTATAAAAAAATTTATAAAATATTCATAGATATATCATTATCATGTAAAATGAATAATACAAATCTCTCAACATATAAGTCCTTATTCCCTACTTAGGCTTTCATATTGCCTTAAGTATATACAAAAATAAAGAAGGTGAGATGCATCCATCAATCTCCATTCTGAGTCGCTTCCTTTCAATCCTTTGAATGAAGACGAGAACAAGATTCAGGCACTTTTTCCACCCAACCTTGAAGCTTACGCTTCCTCAGAATTCTTGGTCAATCAAGAGTACCCGACCCTGCACGAATTGTTTTAACCAAA
This sequence comes from Cryptomeria japonica, assembly GCF_030272615.1. Taxonomy (NCBI): domain Eukaryota; kingdom Viridiplantae; phylum Streptophyta; class Pinopsida; order Cupressales; family Cupressaceae; genus Cryptomeria; species Cryptomeria japonica. The sequence goes on along the minus strand of NC_081415.1, from coordinate 159,917,898 downwards.
GAATTCGAAAAGCAAGAGGGAATCTGATGCGTGCCTAGATGATACAAGTATTTTCATTTTTCTAATTCATTTAAGAAACAAGCATTCACTATCATTCAAGGATGTGGTAGAGAGCATAAAATAAATAATTACATCAATTTCTATGGATAATTCAAATAATTACTCAGCTGAATATAATGCCATGCACAACACATTCGGCACCCATCCTGGAAGGTAACTTTCTATACACAAGCCTATCCCTAGTTTGGTTCCCACAAACACAAATACAATTGAGAATACAATCTTTTGAAAAATAGAAATATCATCTTCCCTATAAACACTATTTTGTCTATTTCATCTAATTGAAGACAATCTTTCATATTTTGGAAAACAATAAAATTTCATAAGCAATATAGTATCATAAGCAATTTTTCGAATAGATACAATGTAAAAGAAGGTGTTACACAAGTATGATTTATATTTCATATAAGGCATAAGATATGCAAACACGTTCTTTAATTGAAAATATAAACTAATCATTTTGACAAATATCACTTTTTAAGCAATTAAATTAAATAACATCTATTTCTCCTATGATTTCCTTTCATTGTTTCAAAAGATTAATAACACATATTCAGTAAACAAATAACAAGTAACTACGGGAAAGAAGTGTTAAGTTTGTAGAGGAATAGAGCTGAAAATCCGAATTCAAATATGGGAGGAGATTTAACGAGGGAGGAACCAGGCAATACATCAAGATGGAGGGTAATGCTGAAAGTGTGGGCGGAGCTGGAATAAGGGTCCCTCACAAGCTTTATGGAGAAGCTGGTGGATTATGACAAAGGTAGGGTAAATCTTGTCGTTTCCAAATTTTTTGAAAATTGGTGTTATGGTCCTTAAAAATCTATGGGGTAAAGTTCAAATTGGATGTGAGACTCATGGCTACTGTGACTGGTATGCCCCACTCAGGGCTTAATTTTTTTAGAGACTTTAAAGTCTCCAATAACGCGGTAAATATGTTCCCGCGTAAGGAAAAAGAGAGGGCTAAAATTGGCAAAGCCACAGGGGGTTACTATGAAGCCTCCAATATCAAGAAAATCTGGGGTTGGGTTTTGAATGCCATAATGGAATATATCACTATTGAGGGCCACTTTTCCAGGGCCCACACTTACCACTTTGCTCTATTAAACCATTTCAGACATGACAAAAGGGTTTCCCTACCCTACTATGTTTTTCAGGTCCCTTTCAAGGTCCCTCAATAAACATAGTAAGATTCCCTCAAATCCCGTTTGTGGGCTTTTGCTGTTCATTTATGAGCACTATAAAACAATCACCATGCTGGAAAACAAGAGGTTATCCACCTCTCAAGGGAAAGGCAAGAGAAAGATGGAGGGAGGCAAATCCAGCAAGGAGAAGGTGACCTCTAGCAAAAAAAGTAAGAGTGCCTCTGGGATGGAAACCCATGAAGAAAAGATCGAAACAAAAGAAACTAGAAAAGAAGGGAATGAAATGGATACAAATGATTCTGATGATGAAGATAGCTGGAAAGATGAGGAGGTGGGTGTTGAGGAAGAAGGTGGTGATAATGAGTCTGATAATGAAAGCCCAATCCACAGTGATTGCCCTGGCGATGACAACAACCACCCTATGGAGGATGTGGAATACAAGGATAATGAGGAAAAATATGTGAATTCTGAGAGGGAGGAGAACAAGGAACCCAAGAAGGATATACTAAGGACAGTTTAAGTGAGGATAAGGAAAGTGCAGGTAAAGGGTTATTCCTAGATAACCTTAAAAAACTCAGTGAGGCTAGACTGGATTATGATAGATGGACCTATGAACTTTTGAAGAACTTGGAAAAAAATGGGAAACAGATGGATGAGAAGAGGAAGGATGATGACAGGGATCAGATAAAATGGAAGCAGGATATGGAGGAGAAGGTTAAATCGCTAGAAGAAGGGAATGTTGCGATGAAAAATTTGCTGGGCATTATCCCGAATATCCTGTTAGCTGTCACTAAAAACTTGGAGGATATTGCTAAGGTCTTTGATAATTCTAGTTCTCCTAAACCGGTGGTGGACCTTGACATGGATGAAGATATTATCGAGATTGGCAGTGGTGAAGCTACTCCAAGTGGTGCTGCAAAGAGGACCAGGGCAAGTGTCAAGAAAGTTGTGGCTACTTGTGCTAAGGATATCCCTAATCTTAGGGAAAATATCAAAGACCTATATGGGATTAGCAATACCCTGGCTAATGCCCTAAAAAAAAAAAATTAGTTTCTTCTCTCACGTCTGGTTGGTTTTTCTGGCTTTGTGGGGCTTTAGCCGGTTCTCTATGGTTTTTTGCTAGCTTTTTGTTGGTTTGTTCCTTTTTGTCTCTTATTGCTATATCTATTAAGTTCCATTTGTAAAGGGTTTCGGGGCCCCTTCAAAACCTATTTTTACCTTAATAAAAAACATATGCAAAATCATATAAGAAATCATACACTATATATAAAGCTTCTAATTTCTCACTTCCTTATTTCAAATAATAACCAAAACAAAAGAGATTCCAACCTCTTTCTATGCTTGAACTGGTTGAGAGATCTCTGACGTGCTTCCTCCAAATAGATCTACACCTTCCTTGAATGCTTGCAAAACTATCACCAATCTATCTTCTCACTCTATTCTTAAACAACTCTCTATCTCTCTCTCTCTTCGATACTATATGAATATCTTCTCTATTTCCTCTACTATTCTCTTCTTCCCTCTGTGTGTCTATCGTCTCTCCTTGTGTGTGTTTTTTTTTTCAATCCTACATCTATATTTATCCTAAATTCTCCTACGATCTCTCCCCATTTAGAGGCTCGGTTATGGTTGTTGATTTGAGGTCTATTACGTTGAGTCTTTGTTTAACTCTCTCTAATGTCTACACATCTAACCATTTTATCCTATCTTTAATATACACGTCTAAGAGTTCTATAGTTTAAGTGCATGAGTTGACTATGCAACAACTTCCTATCATTGGATTTCCTAATATCATGGCACCATGTGCCTGTCAATTTATTTTTTCTTGCAGTTATATGCCTTAGATTGAGGTCTACTTCTATGTTATCACCATGGACATTATCAGTCGATTCCAATCTACATGGAATGAGGGAGTTATCTGTAGTTTATATGCCACAGATTGTGGACTTCTTCTCTTTATTCACTGTGGAAACTATTAGTAGATTATTCGCTTGATGGAGGGGTTGGCAAGTTAAACATGTTTACAAATAGTTAAGTGTTTCTCATGAGCTTGAATATTTCTCATGCTACCAAGTCTAAGCCATGGTCTCCACGTTTCTACCACTTGAGTCTGTGTTTAACTGTTGGTCTTGTGTCTAATTGGCCACCCTAACTATTATGTGACATAGTCACTATCCTTTGGCTCACTAAAGCCTGCCACCTTTCTTAATATATATAAATAATCGACTATATTATAAGTTGCAAGGTAAGTATTAAACTTAAACAGTTTTTAGGAACAATATATAATCATAATTATATATATATATGAATATTCATAAATGCATTTTATGAATAATCATGTTTTCATCATAAGACAATGATCGCATAAACTTAATTTAAATATTCACCTCAAAATATATATGTATATATGTGTGTCTGATAGAATCGAAGTTATCTACTACCATGTATATTTAACTTGCATCAATATAAACAAAATGATCATTAAAATCAATCATTCTATATATGGTACGTTAGGTTGTAAAATCCAAATTATTCACTTTATAAATAATCATATTAAAAATAATCAATATAATTAAACATGAACCAAATTTACCTACGTATATATATGTATATGATCGAGTCCTAATATACATTTAAAATATGTACAACTATAGTATAATTTTGAAAACCAAACATTAATTATAGTTTTGGTAATTCACATATTTCTACACAAAGGACGTTAAATCATACAGTCACTATTTAATTCAAATTATTAACAATTTTTCACCTTTCATAGACAAATAAAACATAACATTTTCACCACTCCAAATCATTCATCAATGCAGACATAAATGTATATGCATAAATTCACTAATGTGGTGTGTGAGATTCCCTATTCTATCGAAGTCATTAGTTAAAAACAACTCTACCTAAGTCATGTTCTCGCCTTTGACTTTGTTCACCTGTTCCTGCATCACTTGCACTCGAGAATTCATCAGCATTGACAATCCCAAATTAAAAAATACTAGATATCGAATTACATATCAATTGCATGAATAAAATGCATACAATATTTCCTCACAACTGAATTATCTTTTAAAATGAATTCTCAAATCTATTTTAATTTCAATGCATACATAAAAACCTACATTAAATCTCTGAAATACACATTATCAAGAATATGATTCATGACAGTGAATCACCTTAGAATCGCTTTGAATCACTCTGAATGCAAGTTGATCAGAGATGAAGTGGATTCAACCTTTTATCCTTCAAGAAATCCTAATCTATCATTGATATGAATGACTTCTGGTGAAAGAAATTGGATCTCGGTCAAACATCTCCATGCCGGATAAGCATTTCCAATGTCTACAACATTAGCTAGAACCTCTTCCTAGAGCTTAAGCAGTATTATCATGAATTTTGCCTACCCCTAAGGCATCTGCCTCAGTTACCAGATGAGCTTCTTGTTGGTGCAGGAGAAACCTCCTCTACCAGTTGAGTAACCAGAGCATTTCCATCTTCTGATTGATCATCTATTTTCCTGACCCATTTCTTATAAAATGGGATCAAGTATATACTGCAAATTCCAACAATTCAATTTTTTTTTCATAACACATTGAATAATCACCATAGAATCACCTTCAATTATTAAGTCCTTAATTCCCAAAGAGATTTCCATATCCAATCCAAAAGACAAAGCATGAAATTCCGCATAATTGTTAGTTTTAAAACCAATAGCATGACACTTACCTCGAATAAAATTTGCATTGTGATCATAAATTACCATGCCTACCCCAGCCAACCCAGAGTTACCACGAGATGCCCCATCAAAATTTTGTTTAAAGTGCCCCTGTGGAGGAGGTTTCCATCTAGCAGAGCATCTCTTACATATTTCATCATTCTTTTTTAAAATTGAACCATGAGAGGGTAAAACTGATAGCAGCTTCCAAACTCTAGTAACTCTACTATCCCAATTTGAAAAAGAAGTAAGATTTTCCAAATTCTTATAAATAAATGACAAAGCAACCTCAGAGATTGAAGACTTAATTTTTAATAGAACCTCAGACACAAGAGACCTTGTTTTTTTAAATATCCTGTTGTTTCTCTCTAGCCAAACATTCCAAATCACAATAGATGGAGATATGATCCAAAGGCATGCATAAAAAGATGAGGCAAACATCAAGGGCCAAGATCTAAAATGGGAAATGAGATCCTTACCAATAATAAAGGATATATTTAACTTCTCAAACAACCACTGCCAACATTCATAAGAATAATCACAATGTAGGAACAGATGTGAAGAAGATTCCAAATTTTTGTTACAAAGGACACAAGGGAAAACAACAGTAATACCAAGCCTGTCTAGTCTCATACCTGTAAGGACTCTATCATGAACTACCAACCAAGAAAAGGCTCCAGCTTTGGGAAGACAAGCCAAATGCCAAAACAACTTAGAATGCCAAGAAGATAAATCTTTAGCAACCATAAGAGAGTTGTAACCATCTTTAATAGTGTACTTACTAGAAATATTCTTTGTCCAAATAAGTTCATCCTCAGAATTAGAAAGAAATACAATTCTATCCCCCAAAATCTTTTCAAAATCTAATTTCATGCTTTGATCAACATCTAAGAAATCAATCGACTTCCATCTAGCTAGATTAAGGGGTCCACTAGTCACAATTTCAAAATAATCTGCTACAAAACACCCCAAAGGGAGGAAAGAACAGTGATCAGAGGAGACCAATCCCTAATATTCACCAAAGGTGTGTGTCCATTCCATACTTCATCCCAGAATCTGACCTTTCTACCATTATGAACAATCCATGAGAGATTAGGCAAAATAACTGATCTACATTTACAAAGGAAATTCCAAATAGCAGAACCCGAAGGCAAATTTGAGACTTTAAAAATGTACTCTCTCGGTCCATTATTTAAATATTTGGCAAACATAATCTGTGCCCGTAAGGAGCTAGGCTTGTCATATAATTTTCAAACCAACCTAGCACCTAAGGTTAAATTCTGATTCTCTAGACTCTGAATTCCTGTTCCCCCAAGTTCCTTAAGCAAACATACCTTATCCCATGCAACTAAAGGGAGTTTCTTCTTGCCATCTTTATTATTGTTCCAAATAAAATCTCTAAGAGTATCCTATAAACTAACAATGGCTTCTTTTGGAGACTTCAAAACAGACATGAGATATATGGGAACATCATTCAAAACAAACTTGATGAGAACAATTTTACCTGCCAAAGTTAACCATCTATGATTCCATGAGAGAATTCTTTTAGAAATGACCAAAATAATCTTATCCCAAAAACCAATCTTATCCTGTTTAACAAAGAAAGGAATCCCAAGGTAAGTACATGGAAGATTTCCAATCTCAAATCCCCAAAAGGATTGCAACCTATGTTGAACCAGTTGTGATGTATTAAGGAAAAAAATCTTTGATTTATCACCATTCACTTTCTGACCAGAAAATGATGCATAATTTTATATTATTTCTTTAATCACTTTTGCCTCAACTAACGAAGCATGTCCAAATAATAGAGTATCATCTGCAAAGAGACAATGAGAAATACTTTGGGGAATATTCTAAATCCTTATACCTTTCCAAAGCCCCCCACTTTAGCAGCCCTAATAGCCCAACTAAAGGTTTCAGCTAGGAGAATAAACAAAAAGGGAGAAAGGGGATCTCCCTGTCTCAAACCCCTAGAGGAAGTGAAAAAACCATAAGGAGAACCATTAATTAAAACCAAGAATCTTGCAGAAGAAATACATGCACGAATCCATTTGACCCAGGCCTTGGAAAAACCTAACTTCTCAAGAACAACACATAAAGCCCCCTACTCTACTCTATCATAAGCCTCCATCATGTCTAGTTTAAGTATCATGGCCGGGGTCCTTTGGGTGGAAATAGAATGTAGCACCTCATGTGCTACAATTGCACCCTCTGTCATCTCCCTTCCGGGAACACAACCACCTTGCTCCAATGAAAATAATCCTAGGTAGAATTTTTGCCAACCTAAGGGAAATTGCCTTCGTAAATATCTTATACAAAGTGTTACATAAAGCAATGGGGTGGAAGTCAGCAAAAGTCTTAGTATCCTCTTTTTTAGGAATAATTGCAATCATTGTAGTATTAAGTTCTTTTAAAATGGACCTATTTCTCCTAGATTCCTTGAGAGCCAATAAAACATCATTTCCCACAAAATCCCAACATTTCTGAAAAAATAGAGTAAAACCATCTGGTCCCGGGGCTTTATCTGGATTCATGGCAAAGACAACACTCTTAACTTTTTCTAAGGAAAAGGGAGACATAAACATCTTATTGTCTTCCAAAGATACTAAAGGAGGAATATTACATATAATATCATTGCTGAGATTTCCATTTTCCGAAGATAATAATGACTTAAAAAACCTAACTACCTCTGAAGCAATGTCCTTTGGCTCTGTCAATAAATTCCCATTCTAACACTGAATACAAGATATCCTATTCTTACATCTTTTAATCTTAGTTGAAGAATGAAAAAATTTTGTGTTCCTGTCACCATCTGAAAGCCATAACTCTCTAGATTTATGTCTCCAATAGATTTCCTCTCTAGCTAACACCTCCTCAAGCTGTAATTTTAGTGACTTCAATTCATCAAAAACTTGTGGCACCATACCATGTTGAAGCACATAAGTATTAAAACACTCAATCGTATCTAGAATCCTTTGTTTCTCCTAAAAAATGTTCTTAAAATGCGAGATATTCCATTCCCTAATATTCAATTTCAAATAACTTAACTCTGTGCATACACTTGCCCGCATACTTTGTTTATCAACAATTCCTTATTTATAAACAATTTCTAACCACTGAATCTCCTTGATCACATTTCTCATGATCAATCTTAGCCATCAGATCTTCAAACTTGACCAAGTTCAATGTATCCTTCCGATCTGAAAACTTTTTGCCTTGCCTAGGGACTTGCATTCCTTTCTTGGAACTTTCACAAGGTTATTGCGGTTCAATCTACGCTATAGATCTTCCTGCCGATTTTCCTTTGCCATAGATCCTTAACAAACTTCATGCATGTCATACCAATCATTTATACATTTCCAGCTAATCATTGTCCTTTATTAAATAATGCTTTTATCCATCCAATGCGCATTGTCATAACTTAGTTGCAACTCGGTAAATACTAAACTTTACTCGGTAGACATTTTGCCTTCATTAACCGATATCGATAACCTTAGGGTTTACCGACTAGGTTCTTTGCTCGGTTGCATAGTATAGTATTAACCTTACAATCAACAACATATCTAGGATATCAAAACAATCTAAACATCATGATCTCATCATTGTCTAATGCTGGATTTCAATGTCCTTCTCTTTTCCTTTATCATTTGATTCATCATTGTTAACCGGTGGATTTCTGCTTCTACAAAACTTAGCTATGTGTCCAACCTTGTTGCATGCATAACATGTAACATTGTTCTTTTGAATTACTTTGCTGAAACCGGTACAATTGCTTGACCTACACTGATTAGCCATATGTCCAAATTTTCCACATGCATATCATTTAACATTTATTCTATAATCTTCTGTTTTATGATCATACTTATTGCATTTAAAACATTGACCGAGAGTAGAGTTATAGTTCTGATTTTCTCTATTTCTACATTGCCTATCCATGTGACCAAATTTATTACAAACAAAGCATCTACCATTAAATTTGTAAGCATTAAGATGCCTTACCGGTGCCTTCTGATTTTGATCTTCATTTGCAGTACCGGAGCTCTGACCTTGTTCAAATCCAAGTCCACTAGAATCTTGATTCTGACTTTTACTTTTCAATAATTCATCAAGTTGTGCTAAACTAACCTTGAATTTGTCCTTGTACTCACTTGCAGTATTCAGATCATCTCTCAGAATTATCATTTTTCTCTCAAGTTCTTGTTCATTAATTTGGGATTGCACTAAGTTTGTTCTCAACATATCATTTTCATGAACCAACTAGATGCATTCTTTAGATTTATCTTTCAGAGACCTCCCAAGGTTTTCTTCATTCATCTTCTAGTCCTCAATCTCCTTTGACATCCTCATAGTTAGGTCTTGCATTTCATTCCTCATGACCATGTTCTCCCGACTCATCTTTTGCCATCTTTCATTAATGGCATCATTCTCTTCATTATCCTGATTTTGTAGAAGTTCCTTCCTCCTAGCTTGAACAAATGACAACCTCTCTCGTAGGATGAGAATGAATTCCTGAGCAGAATTCAATTCATCTTGTAACTTCAAGTTCTTCATCCTTTTAGCATCATAATCTTCAAGTGCTACCTCAAGTTGCTTCTCCAAACTCAAATCCATGTATTTTGGATTCATGATCTTCCTCAAGTTGTTAAACTTCTTCTGAGGCACAAGGCTCTGATACCAATTGTTGGAATCCAAGAACACTGATAGGAGGGGGGGATAAGTGTTCTACTAGAATGATCAATTTTAACCTTATTAAAACATGCATTCACCAATCGGTAAACCAGTACATATAAGATTGAAAGAAGTAAAACAATCAATAAGCTAATCACACAAATGAATACCATAACATAGAGAATTATATGTGGAAAACCTCAAAGAGGAAAAACCACGATGGGATTTATGACCCACAATATGAATCCACTAGCCATATGAAAAGATATTACAAAATATGGGGGCCTGCACTTGCAAGAAGGCTTATATCCTAGAGTACACTGCTGATCACAAAGGAGTCTCACTGACTACAGTTACTCTGAATAAGAAAACATAAAATTGAAATCATAATGCATCTTCTATGCCTGATTGTGTTCTGGTTCAAGCTTTGATTGTTCTGGTTTGAAACCCTAAACCCTTACTGGAATAACCTCCTACATAAATGTCCTCACATACATGATCTCTCTCACATATCTCACATTACAAATATCACTCTCATATATCTTATAACCTCACACATCTCTCATATCACATAATGATCTAATCAACTAACCTATATACCCTTACAATCCTTCATGCCTTATGTCAACTTACATAGATAATTACAAAATGAATATACAAATCAGCTCAAAACATCAAAATCAATTGCCAATTGATGGATCTCCCAAATTATGTCGACCTCCAATAACTGTAACTTGATGAAGTCATGTCAGCCTGCAATGCCGATACCCAAAGAATTCCTCCGACTGATGAAGATACCTACCGGTGCCGGTGAAGTGTCTGTCGATAAACAACCAAACCAAAATATGAAAGCCGAAACATGTTGCCATCAATGACAACATATTAAAACTAATCAAATAAGTGTCAATTGCCAACAAACATATCATATATGATATATAAACAATTTTATCCAATGTATAACCTTGATGATTAATTCTATTATATTCCAATTTCCATAGGTGAGGTGTCATTATTCATGGTTTTGATGTAGTCTCTTCTTTCCCATTGAAAAAATATTTTTAAGTAGTTTGATACTTATGATTTTTGTGGAAGAAGTGCCTATACTCATCAAACACCTATTTCCTAAACTTGTTGAATGACGATATTTCATCTTTGGACCACAAATTTGACATGCAAATTTTCCCTTTATTTGAAGACCTAGAAGATCATATATAATTGGATTAAATATGTCAATTTGTATAATTATATATAATGAATAGATTATTTAAAAAAGATGCATGATATCTACTTCGTAAAACTAAATATCAGTAAAGTGCAGTTGAATGTTATAACATACCACAAAAATGTGTTAGCCCTGGGGCATCATGAATTGTCCATACAAGCATTGCATGTAATTGAAATTGTCAGTCCTATTGGTCTAGATACGTCATACATAGTGATTCCATTCCATAACTTTAGTAACTCATCAATAAGAGGCTCTATATATACATTCATATCTTTAACTTGGTACTTACCTAGCTGAATGAACATAAACATTACATAATTATTATAACAATTTTACTACAATATATATAAATTAATGTACATGACTATTAAATGAAAAAGATATGTCATTATGTAATAAATAAGACAAATGAAATGCTACTATTTTAAAGAAAATTGATGTAAACAAATACTTAGAACAATCATTGCCAACATTATGTGCTCCCTCTTATTGACATCCATGGAGGAATGTTAGTGTTGATAACAAAAAAAGGCCTCTTCGAGTAAATGGATTGACACCGTTCATTGCCAATGAAATCCTGAGATTATGAGGTTCTTCTTTAAAGTGTGGCCATTTTTCCTCCATGTCCCTAAATGTAGAACCATCTGCAGACATTCAAAGAATGTCATCTCGACTTCTACTCCATGCATGGTAATCCATATTTTGCACCTAAATAATCATTGCATATGTGGAATAATGGGAATATAACAAAGAACCTTGCGAGACACCTTTTTTGTTAGTTGATATGTTCGATATCTACTGATATGACATTCTGGGCATTCTATTGCAAATTCATGTTGTTTATAATATATAATATGACCATTGGGAAATGCATCTATTGCTTGGTACTCCATTCCAATATCTTTCATAATGGCAGATAAATCTCGATATGAGCGAGGTAAAATATTTGATGGTGGTAATAAAAATTCACCTATCAATCTACAACAATTTTTTTTTGTTAATATAATGAACATTGATAGTACATATTTTATCCTTTATTTAGTAGTGATGAACTAACAACAAAAATAGATGAAAAAAGATGACATATATGACATACCTTAACATTCATGAGGTTGCTATGTTGGATAAACCATTCATAACCTTCAAGTTCACCAGCAACAATATATGAGAGAGAAGAGTTGTTTGGGAGCCTTCATAAAGGGCCTCTTATGCCTTCTCAAGTATAGGTAAATCTTGAACATCATCAAACTCATCTCGATCATCATCTCGATCAGCTGCGCCACTAAATGTGCCATGGATCAATGTATTTGTACCATCATCTTCAACTATGTTTTCTGGTGCATTATCAACTTCTTCCATAGGATCATTAACTTCATCTTTCCATATTCATAGCTCCATGTTCCTCCACTTGCAAATCCATATTCTTCGGGCCATGATGATCCATATCATGTGCCCTAGGGCACCCCACCTTTATAATAATGACCGACACAAATAAACCATGATCATGATCAAGGGATTTTTTTTTTATATAAAAATATTAAAATGATATAAATAATTATAAATTCAATTAATATATAGACATATAATGAATAAATTACCAATGGACGATAATCATGCCCCCCTTCAATGTGACCATGTTGCCGACAATGTTTCTTTGTTGTTGTGATTAAAATTTTTCTCGTCTTTAAGCCCTTTCAATTATTGCAAGGAAAATAACATTTCCCATCACCATTTCATTTCAATCTATCCCACAATCTAGAAAGTGTTTCTTCATTTTGTTCTGCACTAATATTATCTAACATAATTTTTTGTTACCAAGCTTGAATATTTAGATAAATTGTCGAAACAAGGCTCCAATCAGCGAACCCACCCACAAGGCCTTCTTGGCACAATGTCTCAACATGATTTAACACATAACAAGGCCAAATTCATGGATACGAGGCTTGAATAAAGGAAGAACATGTTCTTCAAAGGAACAATACTCTTGATTAATAGGAAAATAGGGAACAATGAAACCATGCTTCAAACATGCTGCTTTATGTTAGTATTTTACCAGTGACTGAGAGGTGGGGGTGAATCAGTCAAAGCAATTTACTCATAATTCAACCAATCAAACTGTCTGGTCTGCAACTATCCTTTGCATTGTCTTAAACATTGTGTAAATCATTAAAGCAAATAACATCATAGAAAAGAGATTTGCATGCACACATAAATATCACATAACACAGGTAATTATATGTGGAAACCCTCGGTTAGAGGGAGAAAACCACGGTGGGGATAACCCACAATCTCTCTTACTGTAGTGAAAAAGAGTGCCATGTTAAGAGCTTATAATCTGTTCTTTCTGATAACATCACCCTGTTAGATGTGATTGGTATCCAGTTCAAAATACCTTAGAACCTGTTAAAGTTCACCTTGCTAGAGGATTTTACAACTTCATATTTGAAGTGACTCTGTTAAGAGATTTTACATAAAGAACCGGTTAAGGTTCACCCTGTTAAGGGATTTACAATGGTGCAATTGTTAGAAGATAAAAAAGAAGATTGATCTATCTGATAACACTACCTCTATCTCATAGATCAGCGTTGCATACTCTATTCAACTGATCAGTGTCGGCTTCACCAATTCATACCTATTTGTGCTACACTCTATTCTACTCCCCTATTTACATTCACACAGATCTTTTCCACATCGACAACAACCTAATCAGAATGGATTATGTGAATATATTAGCCTTTAGTTCTGGTGCCAATTTTCCCTAAAAAAAATATTATTCAAAATTTTGTTACCGTGCCTTAAATTACTCTCCAAAAATAATTCCAAGAATATCGGTCAAGACAATCATTCATGCCGATAAGTCCACTGGTTGAAAAACGAAAGATTTCCAATTCAACTGGATGTTAACTTGATGTTTCCAAGTCTGTCGGTTGAGACTTCTATTATGTCAGTGTACCAATCAAATTCTACCTAACTTGTTACCTCCTATATACCGATTTATTATCTACTTAGCCGATTATCCTCATATGTACCAATCTATTCACTGCTTAGCTGGTTGACCTCCTGTGTGTCGGTCTACTCACTGCTTAGTCGGTCTACACTCTTCTTACCCTGTCTACACACTGCTTAACCTGTCTATGCTCTTCTTAGCCGGTCTATGCTCTGCTTAGCTGGTTAACTCACTGCCAATAAGAATAAGAACTCTTTCTCTTTACCGGTTATCCTTTACTTCTTTACCAATGGAATATGAAGACTTAGAAGATGATGTTGCCAACAACGACAACCATTTCCTTCACCAATCATACAAAATGCACCAAAATGCCAACACTTTACACATCCATTCATGATGTCAATGCACCTAGTTGACAAGGATTATGAACTTTGGAATCAGACTTTAGCCACATGGATCAGATTCTAGGAACAAAGACATTAAACCTTATAATGCAACCTTTTCCACTATGCTTTTGTTTTGCAACAACACCCCATCAAGTTTATGAACTTACTGTTAAGGATCATACTTACAAACTTTTGTATGCTCATTAGAATTATTCACCTTCCACATGGATCACAAGGGGACTCAAGGTACTTTAATGGATGTCTACATGCACTTGAGGCAATGTTCAAAAGGTCCTTGAGGTTTATAAACAATGGAAGACTCTAAAATTTGGAAGAAGTCATACTTTTAAAGTTTACACTGAGGACATACCTAAATAGTCATCATTTGTTCATCATTATCAGACAACTCCATATAGTAAGTAATAGTACATTTGTGATAACAATCATAGTTCTTTAAATGAATACAAAGTGAGAGACAACTGCAATTAACAAAAGAAAATTCCAAATAGTAATTGTCACTATTTTTGGGACAGTTTGATAGTGGCGTTCAAACCAGAGACTAAAACAACATAAAAATTCCTTGTCAATTGACTGTAAAGGAATGTTTGGATTACTCACAATATTATGTCAACCCCAAGTTCCAATTGGAATCATCAAATAGGTATGTAATTAAACATATTTGAACAATCAGCTAGGGCATCAAACTATATACCTATTGGCCGACCACAAATTAAGGTTAAAATATTATCGGACTAGCGACGAACATTTTTGTTTGTCAAAATTTTGACGAACATTGGGGACCAATTTAAAAATAAAATAAAATATCACATTAAATTGAAAGGTACCCAACAAAACAATAAATTGATTCACTTTTGTCGGATTTTGACCTCAAATGAGTTAGTGGGGGGTAATAGATTCAAGTTCTATGCCTCAATTATTATCTATAAGTTGTATTCATACCCTAGATTCAATAGTAGAAGAGGGATCAAAGGTTATTTTCTTATGTAAAATTATTCAAGGTGATAGAATAACTTATAAAATGAAACATATTAACCATTCACAATCTATGTAAGCAGGGCTTTCAGATACCTGATAGGTATTGTCTCTATAAAAAGGATTGGAGGACTTATTCCATCTTCTTTGTGGCTACTCCTATCTAAGATTTGGTCACACAACCTTTAGCTATGGAATCTCAATTGGATTTTTCCCAATTCCTTTTTTGAGAGATGGTCTTAGCGGATTGATCCTACAAAGAGCCCTACCCTTGGGATCCTTTGGTTGCTCATTTTACCCCATCTAACTTGGGGTGTCTAGAAAGAATGAAATAATAGGACTTTTAGGGATTCTCCTTTTCTTTCTTGTATCCTTTCCTACAAGATCTTATTTTCTATTAAAGAGAACTTTCTTGATAGTATTTCTAGTGTAGTTGATAAAGGTTTGAAAATTGCTATCTCTAATTATGATTGGCAAGTCATGTGTAACTATAAACTTGGTTGGGATATTTCTATTCATAAAATTAAGTAGTTGAGATTTAATGTTATTTGGAAAGCCCTCGAAAGGACTAGATGAAAATTAACTTCTATGGTGCGACTAAAGGAGACTTGAGTCCTGTTGGTAGTAGGGGAGTGATTAGAGATCATAATGGAGGTTTGTTTCGGCAGTGACACTCCCTTAGGGTACTCAATATAACCACTACTTCTAAGCATATGTTGCCTACATCAGTCTGAAAATGGCCTATGATCTGGGTTTCAAGAAGATTTGTGTAATGCCCTGCCAGGAAACCCCGAAGGGTTTAAGCAAAAACACTCAATGGAGTGTAAATATTTTTTTTTTTAAAATAATATATTAATACTAATAAGAGTGTTAATAATAAGACACAACATCAAGATACATTGGAGTTATCTAACACTTAGATAACACAGTGAAAGACTAAACGAACCTAAGGAGTTTCCCAACATGATTACGCAACCTTACACCTAACTCAACTCGCGACATTTGATCCAATTAAGCTGGATATCTTAATTACAAGTTAATGTTTTAGACATGGATAAAATATGTTTGAAGAATTGACATTTTATAATTTAGGAAGCATTCATCTATTATGATTGAAGATGAGGCTAACATGAGGATATTTACTCAATGTATTTTAAACATAGGCATCTTAAGAATTCTCCCATTAAGGTTTAAATATGGTTAACTTGGTGAGACCATCCATTTTAGATACAATATAACTAATTTATTGAAGTTTATTTTTATAGATGGTTAAAATGTAAATAGCCAAAAGAGTTCATCCATTGAAGTTAAAATAATGCTAAGAGATGGAGTTCATTCATTAAGGTGAAAATGTAATATAGCCACATGAGTTCATCCCTTCAATTAAAATATAATTAGTAAGATGATATTCATTCGTTAAGGATTAAAAATGTAAGTAGCATAGTGGCGATCATTCATTAGGGTTAAAATATAACTAACTTAATGAGTTCACTCATTTTAGTTAAAATAAAGTTAATATGAAGAAATACATTTGCTAAGATTAAGATATAAACAATTAAATGAGTTCTCCCATTTTAGTTCAATTATAGCTATTATGATGAAGTTCATTTATAGAGGTTAAAATGTGGGTAACTAATTGAGTTCATCCAATTATAAAACTAATTTGGTGAGGATTATTTGTTTAGAATAAAACGTAAACAACCAAATAAATTCATCCAATTTAGTGAAATATAGCTAACATGATGATGTTCATTTATTAAGATAATACGGTAAGTGGCCGAATGAGGTTCATCCATTAGATTTCAATTTAGATATTATGACAATTAATCCAATATTAGTTACCCATTCAATACGTTCAATTTACAAGCTTTATAACAAGTTAATCCAATAATGGTAACCTAGCAAGTTTCTTTCCATGCTTACTTCTTTTCATTAACATTAACAAAATACTTTCCATAATCATATTTACAATCTTTTATGACCCTAATTACTACATTTAACAAGATGACTATATTCATGCATTCAAGAATTAACTTCATTAAATCCCCATTATACATTTACAAAATGCAACCATACATGCTAGCTCCAAGTAAGAAACATGAGAGACAAAAGCATCACATAACATAGATATGATCTCGGAGTTCACCCCGAGAGGGCTACATCTCCGGGTCTGCTCAATTGCAAGACCCCTTTGGCAATTATTTAAGTTAAGATTACATAAGGTTCATGTCATTTACATCTCAGCCTTATAGGCGAACACAACCACTATACAACGACCACTTCGGCCAATAAATACATAAATGATCCCTTCATAGAAGCGGATCCATCTGAACACATCTAAATCAATTACAAGGGGTTTCTTATCAGACGATACTCTAACTAGGGACCTGACCAACTATGACAATTTCCCATATGTCCTATAACATCTAAATTCAAAAATAATATGCATTTGGATAATATGTAAATTTAAACATCTCCGAATAATAAATATGATTTATTTCATACATCTCCAATGAAAGAGAGTTATTTTATCTATTCCCAAAGGAGTATTTCCTCATTAAAATAGGTTCCCAACTTCAATATTAATCATTATATAATTATTAGCCCCTGGATAATAAAATATAATCAATTAATAATTTAATAATACACGATTTTCACTTAATTATTATTAAAATATATATATTAATATCATTTAAAAAATATATATAGGCAGAAGCTATCCAACCTTGGAAGCTTTCCTGAAAGATCTTGAGGAAGAGCTCATGCAACTAGAAATCCACACCCACCTTCCTTCCAGATTTTTATTCCTCCAACGTGCATTAAAAAAAATGAAGATTTTCCTCTTTTCCATAGGCTGTTGCCTCTTTCCCGTGAACTCCTCCCAAAATAAAATAGTTTTTTTTTAAATATATATGAAACCTAAACTTTTTTAGGTTTTCTCCCCAAAAATATTTTCCAATAATTAAATATTTAATAAAAGAGCATTTTGTTTTATTTTGTTTTAACTAAATCAAAAATGCTTTTCTCTCCCTCATGTAATTTCTAATTTCAAATTTAAGCATTTTTTAAATAAAAAGGAAATAATAATTCTTTTCAAACTATTTAATTAATTTAACTTGATTTTCTAATTAAAATGCTTCTCTCTTATTAAGTTTTAATTTCTCAATATTAATTAAGCCAACATTTATATTTTCGCAATATTGTCAAGGGTAAATATTTAATTAAATTAATTCTCAAAATCAATCTTTCACACTATATCAAATTTACTTATAAATTAAACTTGCTTTTCTAATAAAATATGATTTTCTTAAATAAGTAAAATTAACCTTTCTTTTTCCAAAATGCAAAAGAGATTAAATTAATTATATTTCAAATAACTTTAAATATTTCTTTTTTTCAAAATGCATAAACTAGATTAAATTCATTATTTTTAAAACTAACCATTAAATTAAATTCGCTACAACATAAATAAAGTGATCTTTTTAATTAATGATTAATCACCTGAAAGAAACCTATTTATTTTAAATTTCTCAATTTCTAATGCGTAAATCAACACATTAAATTGAATTAAATACTTAGGATAAAATACTTCATTTACCACACGCAAGGCACGCAAACCAAGAAAGTCCACCAATCACAAGACATGCAACCCAAATGACAAAGGAACCCTATAGACCACACATGATGTTCACCTGATCATGGCTTAGGCAAGATGAGAGTTTTATGACCACCTAATCCAAATTCTAAGGATGAAGGAGGTATACTCAACCCTGCGAATCCTGGTGGAGCTGAACCTCACCCTAGGGGATATAGTACCTACAATCTCCTGCAACCATGAGTCACGCAAGCATACATATATATACATATCCAATGAAGGCGTTAGCTCGAGATTTATAACAAGAATTAGGGAATAATTACATTTACACAAGAATCGATGCAAAAGCACAATAATAGGTATGCACAATTATTTATATTATCTAATCTACAACATTACATCGCGATAAATCAACCATTCAAGAATGCCACATAGGAAGTCAACTAAGGTCAAATGGGTTTTACAAGGCCGACTAGGGTAGGGGCATTACAATTTGTCTTGAAGGTGAATCTCTTAACATTGTTAATAATCTAAAAGGTATTCAAGTCCCTAGTTCATCTATTGAAGAGATTATTAGAGATTGCACTCATTTATTAGGATATTTTGATGTGTTTATCATATCCCATAGACACTGCAAAGGTAATGGGGTTGTGGATGTGTTCACCAACTTAGGAGTCTCTTCTAACTCAATCCACTTTTGGGGTCCTAATGGCCTAGTTCCCCTCAATGTCAAAACCATAATTTCTAAAGAAATTATCAAATGTTGAGGTGGCGAATTCCCATAGCCGCTTAATGATTCTTAGTATTATTGACTTCAGTTTATGGTATGAATATATTCAAGGACCACAAGGCTTCAAAAAATGCTTTGGATACTTTCTTCAAGAAAGGCGAGAAGGAGAAGATAATGAAGTTGTCCTCTCACAGATATGACTGTGACTCCAATCCCTTCTAGGCTAAGGTTGTAGAAGCCATAATGAGGTACATTACCCTTGATGGTAGATGCATTGGTCTATTTGGGCATCACTTTATTATTTTGAATCATTTTTGCCATGGTTTCTCTATATCTTTCCTCTTTCATTTGTTGTCTTCCTTGGAGTATGGTCTTGTTGAACATAAGAAAAAGCCTATATTTCGTGTATTGCATGAAGGTCTTATTTTGCTCATCTT
Organism: Cryptomeria japonica; assembly: GCF_030272615.1. Classification (NCBI taxonomy): domain Eukaryota; kingdom Viridiplantae; phylum Streptophyta; class Pinopsida; order Cupressales; family Cupressaceae; genus Cryptomeria; species Cryptomeria japonica. The sequence continues at coordinate 159,897,991 of NC_081415.1, read as the reverse complement.
GGAGCATGCCAAATCCATTTCTTACCGGTTGACCCTAATTAGTCTAAAACCTAAAAGAAGTATAAGCCTTTTTAGGAATTATTATTCTGATGACAACTTTGAATGCAAGCTCATTTTCTTTGATGATCATGAGGAGTCAATTGATGAAGAAGTTGTTGTGGCTCCTACCCACAAGAAGGAAAATAATAATAAATCTAAGGCCCACATTTTCTAGACCAATTGTTTGTTCACAAGTAATAAAGGGTATGTTGATATTTCCATTGTTGATAAGAGAAGAAGGACTAAGAATAACAAGGGTAAGGGTGATGTTTCTAGGGCTGATATGGACAAGCCTAGGGAGTCAATCTAGGTCCATATTTTCAAGGAGGTTCCTGGTAGCCATGACCATTATATAAATTTAGATGATAATCCAAATTTAGACGACCCCTCTCAAGGGGTTTATGTCAATTCTAGTCCTAATGGTATCAAATTCAACATGTCTGATGTTATTGGTGTGGTGAAGGATGGTGCATTGGGTTGGGTCAAACTTCTTGAGTGGTTCTTTGTGGAAATTGGCTAAATCAACATCAAATAAGTACTTTGAAAAATAGGTTTGACACTATTAAAATATCTATTGATGGTCAAATTTTTAAGGAGTACAAATTCAAGATGTTGGCCATTCTTGAAGACATTGCTAAGGATATCATTATCATGAAGCAAGACTTTGAAGGGTGAACTATCCTTTTGGAGGACACCATCAATAGAGTCCATAAAAAGTCAGAGACAATGGTGAATGTTAACAAGATCTCTATTTGAAATAGTGCTATTAGTTTGAAGATTCTCAACAATAAAATGGAGTTGATGCTTAATATCTTTGAGAAGAATCATAAATGGAAGAATGTGGATTATGATGCTTCTAGTAAAGGTCACATGAAAGATGTCTTTGTTTTTGATAAAGTAAAGAATTTTTTCTCAGTTGCAAGGGCATTTCACCTACACTTGCAGTCAGGAAAAAATGAATGAGAGTGTCAATAAGGTCTTTAAGAAGGTTGTTAATCTTTGTGATCATCATATTCATAAAGATTTAGAGTCTACACATATTTTGAAGGATTTACAATAGTCTCTCTTTTTCTTGCCTTCTCTATTGTTTCTATTTTTCTCCTTGTAGTGCTGTTGTTGCTTGGCTGCTGGTTTGTTGATGTTTTCTTTAGTTGCAACATTTTGATGTTGTAGCGTCATCAAATTATGACCCTTGCAATTTTAACTACATTTTAGGTCCTCACCCTAGCAACTGTATCTCCCTACTCAATTGGGACCCCTCTCTGCATCATTCTTCTAAATCTCATCCTGTTTCAGCCCATGTATCACCTTGTGACCCTATTCAAGCCCCAAAATAGGGTAGGAAATGGGTGTGGTGCCCCTATCCCCCTTGGATAAGGGCATGGCACCCTTGTCCTCCCTCTCTGGGTGGCCCTAAAATGGGTCCATCCGACCCTTGGATCTAATTTTCTATTCGAGATTTAGTTTCCGCTATATCGACCTTTGGTGAGAGGAAAATTAAATCCTCCAAGGCAAGTATAAAAAGGGGATCTATTCCTCTCATTTGTATAAGTGAAGATAAGTGTAAAAATAAGCAAAAAATAAGGGAAGATAAGTGAAACATGGGTAAACAAGCATAAGATCTCCATTATCATCATCAAGCATTCAAGTGTTCAAGGCTTCAAGCATTCATCAAGTCCACTTCTCCTTCATGTGTCTTATTTACTCATCCATTGGAGCAACATTACAACATTCATTTGCAAGCATGTGTGTGTTAGGGTTTGGTCATGTTACATGCCATTTCATGCAACACTTGTGATTACATTCAAGAAGCAAAGTAGCCATCATCAACAAATTGTAGATCTACAAGGTACACATCTCCATTATTCACATTTAAGTATTTGCAATTAATTTCTTTCAAGGTTGATTCTTCAACCAGGGTTTGACTAAGGCAAGCCCCTATCCACAACCCTTCTTCCCTTCTTTTCTATGTGTAGGTTGTAGGTGCGTGACTGTAATTGCTGATTTAGGCTTCATTTGTAGAGATGGAAAAACCCTTTTTGACTTGTGGATTTTTTGAAGGACCATGCATAACTTACAAATGGTCCCCATGACTGAGGCAAGCGCCATTATTCACATTTAAGTATTTGGAATTACTTTCTTTCAAGGTTGATTCCTCAACCAGGGTTTGAATAAGGCAAGCCCCTATCCACAACCCTTCTTCCCTTCTTTTCTATGTGTAGGTTGTAGGTGCACGACTGTAATTGCAGATTTAGGCTTCATTTATAGAGATGGAAAAACCCTTTTTGACTTGTGGATTTTTTGAAGGACCGTGCATAACTTACAAATGGTCCCCATGAATTTTCTCCAAATTTGCAGGGTAGATATGTATCAGTCTAAACATGTCAAATCCGAAGTTACATCACGATCCCAAATGGGTAGCTCCTTGTTTCATCTATTTTGCCTTCCTTTTCTACATAGTCAACAATTCAACATATCTATTTACCAAAGAGGGCAAATTACATTCCAACAACTTGCAATCTACTTAGCATTCACATCCTCATTTCCCTTGGATTTGGATCTAGTGGATTCAATCCCTCTTGTGAATGTAAAGTGCATTTTTACATCAAGTGAAAATCATCCTAGTGGTTTCCTTTCTCTCTCCTAGGTGGGGAGCCACTAGGGTTATGTAGACGTATAAATCTGACCACTTTCCTAAATAAATATTTAATATTTATTTTAACCCGATTCCCCCTATTAATTCAATTCCAATTAATTAATTTTTTCATTTTTCATCTATTTGATTAAATGAATTACTCAATTTGTTTAATTAACTTCACCTAAACCTTTTCTAGCCCTTAATTAAAAAAACAAACTTAATATAATTAAATCCCCTTTCTCTTTTTTTAATTAAATTGATCCTTGCAAATAAATAAGTCTATTTTTTTATTGAAATCCCCCCATTTGTATTTATGCAAGTTGCATCTATTTTAGTTAAAATAAAGTAATTTTATTTTATTTAAAATCCTTTTCCCTCATCCACTTGCATTTTTCTGCATCTCCCACTTGCCTCCTAAACCCCTTCTAGATTCTTCTAATCACTTGCAATTTAGCCTAATTCATCTCCTAATTATTGTCACATTCCTAAGCAAAGGGAAGTCACTTCTCAAAACCTCCAAAGTCTTCAATAACCATTAAAGGCTTAGTGTCTTCAAATGGTTAACCTCTAAAGTCTTCCAAACCATTAAAGGCTCTTACATAACCATTTATGGTTAACTCACCTTTGACCTTTGGTTAGAGACTTTCATCTAACTTAACTATCCTTTTGACTCAAGGGTCTCATCAAGCTTTCATGACTTTAACCTTGCTTATCCTATTAACCCTTGCACACAAGTTTATCCCTTGGGTAGAAGCTTTATCCATTGGATAACCCTTACCTCCTAAGGTAACCTTCATGTCTTCTCAGGCATTTAATGCTTCTTACATCTCCTCTCAAGCAACCTCTTGTTGACAATTGTCACCATTTCTTTGGTGAAAATTGTAAACATGGATTGATTAAATTTCAATCCTAGCCCTTGTTAAGATTATTCAATATTAACCATCCATTGCCCTATTTTCCTTATAAATAGAGCTCTCATTCCTCATTTTCAACAATCTCCAAGTTTTCATGCATCTACATTATAGCCTAATTTATTAGGCATCTTAGTCTCTCTTTGTCAAAACATCATCATAGCATTTAGAAGTATTTTCATATCATGGAATATTCATGCTAGGCAAGTATATCATGCTAGGATAATTTGTTAATCTTTATCATATCATTATCTTCATCTTAACTTCATCATCATAGTTTCAACACATCATATAGATCTTAGAATGCATTCATGCATGTAGATCATATATCACTCGTTCTTGGATTTGTCATTACTAAGTCATTTGCTCAATGATCTGAGAGCAAAACATTGACTTTAGGGATCCAGTGAGATAGAGAACAATGGGGCACCCTTTGGGAAGTTGAAATAATTGAGTTAGTTCATATACTTGCACCAAGAGCCTCATTGGCGTGGGTCTTTTGAACTCAAGTTATTCATTTTCGTCACCATATTTTCCCTGATACATTTCTGGCGCCCACCGTGGGGCTCATCCCCAAAAATAACATCTTTTTTTTGTGGAGGCTAAGGATTGCAAGCACGCTGAAACACCCGTTTAGTGCATTTGGAGTATACTTTAGCGCATCTTTGGCAAACTATAGTGCAATCATCGCACTATTTAGCACATAGGACCCATCTTCCAGCGCTTTTGAACTTCTTTTTAGTGTATAGCCTTCTCTAGTTTTTTTGCACATGAAATTATCAGCGTAGCACATTCAAGCATCAGAGTAGCATGTAGGAGTTTTATTTTAGCGCTTTAATACCATTCAATAGCACGTATGTGCGGAAGTTTAGTGCGTATCTCTAACAAAAAAAAAGAAGAAAGTTTTTAACAGAGGTATAAAAATTAGGCTTGTAAGCCCACCATATGTTTTTTGTTGATTTTCTTACTTCTTTCCTTGTAGGTTTTAATAGTTTCTTGTAGGGTGAAGGAGTTAAAATTAGGATTTATGATTTCTTTCTAGCTTTTAAAAGTTGGATAAAAAGAACTTATTTTTCCTTTGGATTAAAAAGAACATCATCTTTCTTTTGGGCATAAAATCAACCACATTTTTTTTGGTTTAAAAAGAATTAGATTTGCAAGTTTAAAAAGAACAACAAAATTTACATTTGCTTTCTTACAAGATTAGGGGAAAACACTTCATTTTGGGCTCTAAAAAGAACATCAATTTTTCAATTTTCTTGCAAAAGGTAAAAAGAACAATCCACATTTTCTGGCAAGATTAAAAAGAACAAACAAATTTTTCTTACAAAGCAATTCACTTTCAAGCAACAAGCATTATTTTAAGTTGACCAAGATTTCATTTCCTAGATTAAATAAACAAATTTCTTTATGGGACTAAAAAGAACACCATGCTTGTTGGAGCAACATCTCCAAATAGAGGATAGATCATCGTTGCTTTGAAGGTTAAAAAGAACAGTTGTTTGCCTTGTCTCGAAAGTGGAAGGTATATGCTCTCCCCTTAATTGGGTGACCAAAAAACCAAACCATTCTTTCATGTTTTCTTTTAATTCAAGTACTTAAATCCTTTAGAAGGTCTTCCCTCCCGATTTTCCCTTAGGGTGCCATTAAGGCCGGTGAAAGGGGAATGACCTAAGTTGGAAATGACTTTATCGCCAAGTGTTCCAACCCACTATAATCAAATGTGGAGACTGACGAAAGTCCCCTCCAATGGTTTTGCTCAGTGATTGGTTTTCCCCTAGTATCTTTAAGATATGTAAAGCCTTTGTTCTAAACATTGGGAAGCCTCCTGAGGGAGTTTATCAATGAAGACCAAATAGAAGCTTGATTAAAAACCATAGTATTAGAAGCTTTGAGCCGAGTCAGTTACCAAACATTGGCAATATCATATTGCAAGGGTGGGGGAGAATCTGCCCCCAAGACCACTCACCATATATCTCCCAAGATAGCTACTCAATTGTAAAGCAATTCACTTTGGATTAATTTATGGCAAAAGACAAAAAAATGGGTGCCTCCTGTTAGGTCCCAGAGACAACTGAGAGGGGGGGGTGAATCAATTGTTTAATAAATTCAAAACAAAAACAACTTAACCAACTTAATGCTTAATACCAGTAAACCAGTTAAGTATGCCGGTAGACAGTTTTAATAGTTAATTGCTATACAATAAAGATTAATGCATGAAACATAAACACAAAGTCATCCACAACACATGACACCAATATTTGTACGTGGAAACCCTGTAAGGGGAAAAACCACAGTGGGAAACCTTACCCACAATCAGATGATACTACTACAGATAGTAAGTGTACATAAATGGAGTCTGCACATGTAGAAAGGCCAACAGCCTAGAGCTCACTGCTTAATCACAAAATGGGAGTCACACTGACTATAGTTGGATGGTTAAATCCAATAAGAATGTACTGCATAAAATAGCATCTTCATATGCTGGATTTAGTACTGGTGTAATGTTGATATGCTTTCACAAAAACCTCACTTCACCTTCAAATGATGTCTGTGTGTATTGCATTGCTTAATCTCGCATATACCTTCACACAATTCTTTTTTGCATTCCATGCTTGATCTTACAAATAAGATCTTACATTTATACCATAACATAAGACCAATTTTAGTAGGTTGGCTCTACAAGATATTACAATATGACATTTTACAAATAATATAATATCTGATGCAATAACCAATTGACCATGTCGGCTTGATACATTTACAAGAATAATTAATCATCTCCATAGCATGCCATGCTAACCTAGAAATGATAAACCTGTCGGTGAAACCCTAAGTAACCCTGGACCTATTTGTTAGTAAAAGAAAATATTCAAATATAAATATACCAATGATTAATGCATTAAGATAATATGTCCATACGATGTATTCGATAATACCAAGTGTCTTTCATGCCATTCTAATTGCCGGTGATCATTATATCCTGCTGGTGAACCATATACCAGTAACTGTGCAATAGTTACTTGCTTGCCAGTAAATGCTGGTGGATCTCCAAAGTGCTAGTGTTTTAGTAGGTGTTGACATCAATGACAAAACCATACAAAAATACCAACAATCTCCCCCTTTGGCATTGATGGCAACACAAGATGGAAAAACCATCAAAATGCCAAAATAGAAATGCCAAAAACCAACAATCTCCAAAAGGATCATAACCAAAATACAGAGAGTACTAGTCTCTCTTAAACAACAATCTCTCCCCCTGGGAACAACATGTGTTATCCAAAGTTTCCATACCAATCTCTCCAAAAGATAAATGTGTTTTTCCATATATATCTCTCCCCCTTTGACATCGAATGCCAAAGTTATAATAAAACCAAGTTCATATACAAAATACCAATCAATTTAATATACCGACTACTCCCCCTGAGAAGTAGCTTCCTCACAAAGAATGGAGTAAAAGATTTGTCTTTTAATTCTACTGATTGATGACAATCATCAACTATCTAAGTCTCTACCGATGGTGGTATGACTCCAAGCTGATCTCTGAGATATTCAAAAGTCTCCTTAGGTAAAGGTTTTGTGAAAATATCTACAAGTTGTTCTTTAGTATTCACATAAACCAGTTTTATCTCCTTTTCTTCAACTTTTTCCCTTAGAAAATTCAGTTTGATAGAAACATGTTTTGTTTTAGAATGTAGTATTGGATTCTTAGATATATCAATTGCTACAGTGTTATCACAATATATAGTAATAGGTTCCTTGCATTTTACATTTATGTCTTTCAACATTTTCTTAAGCCATAGTACCTATGTACAATTAGTTGCTGCTGCAACATATTCTGATTTTGCTGTTGATAAAGATGTACAACTCTATTTCTTACTCAACCAAGAAACTAGTCTGTTTCCAAGAAATAATGCTCCGCTGGTGGTGCTTTTTCTATCATCCACATCTCCTGCCCAATTTGCATCTGTGTATGCACATAATTCAAAGTTTTCATATCTAGGATACCATAGTCCAAGATTTATAGTGCCTTATAAGTACTGGAAATTCCTTTTTACTGTTGATTCATGATTTTCTCTAGGATTACTTTGAAATCTAGAAACAATACATACTGCATTCATAATATCAAGTTTGGTTTGTGTCAAATACAGTAAACCTCCAATCATAGATTTGTATCTAGTTGGATTAATAGGTGTAGATTCATCCCTTTGAGATAATTTGTCATTTGTAGTCATAGGTGTGCTTACCGGTTTAGAGTTCTCCAGCCCAAATTTCTTTAGTAACTCTTTCAAGTATTTGGATTGACTCAAGAATATACCTTTATCAGTCTGTGAAATTTGCAATCCTAAAAAGAATTTAATTTCTCCAATCATAGACATTTCAAAATATTTTAGTAGAAAATTCCTTACATAAACCATCTTCTCCTCCAAAGATTATATCATCAACAAATACTTCTATAATCAAGATGTCATCATTAGCTATTTGGTAATATAAATTATTGTCTGCATTTCCTTAGTAAAACCAATTTTTAAAAGATACTTATCAAATCTTGCATACCAAGCTCTTGGAGCTTGTTTTAATCCATACATATCTTTCATTAACCTGCAAACCATATCATTGTCATCTATCAAAGAAAATCCTTCAGGTTGTTCAATGTATACTTCCTCTTCAATATCTCCATTAAAAAATGTACATTTAATATCCATTTGATAAACTTTGTAGTTCTTCTGTGCTGCAAAAGCCAAGAATAATCTAACTGCCTCAATTCTAGCTACCGGTGCAAAGGTTTCATTGTAATCAACTCCTTCTTTCTGAGAATATCCCTTACACACTACTCTTGCTTTATTTCTGACAACCTTACCATCTTCATTAAGTTTGTTTTTGATTACCCATTTGGTTCCAATTACACTTTTATCTTTAGGTCAGGTAACTAATGACCAAGTGTTATTTTTCTCAATTTGTTCTAATTCTTCTTCCATAGCTTTAGTCCAAAATTTATCTTCACATGCCTCATTAATAGATGATGGTTCAATTTGAAAAATAAGACATACCTCTTCATTTGCCAATCTTCCTCTTGTCATAACTCCTTTAAATTTATTTCCAATTATCTGATCTTCAGAATGATTCAATCTTACATATCGGGGTGTCTTTGTTTGATGTTGTTCTTCAATTATTGTGGAATCCTCAGATGGTATCAGGGTAACTAGATCTTCATTCTATACCGGTGGATTTAGTGTAGGTTCATTTCTCAAAATTTTTGTTGTTGGTTTAGAGTTTATATACCTTGAAGTTCCTCTGAATTCTTCATCAATCTTTACATTTGTACTTTCAACAATTTTCTGCAATCTCTTGTTAAAACATCTATATGCCTTGCTCTTAGATGAATAACCAAGAAATATTCCTTCATCACTTCTAGGATCAAATTTGCCAATATCCTCATCTCTTTTGATATAACATTTACTTCCAAAAATTCTGAAATACTTAAGAGTAGGAGTGTTACCAAACCATAATTCATGAGGGGTCTTACCGGTTTCACCTTTGATGTGAACTTTGTTGAATGTATAGACCGTTGTGCCAACTGCTTCTCTCCAATACACATGTGGTAAATTTGCTTCTAATAACATACTTCTTGCTGCATCCAAGATAGTTCTATTTTTCCTTTCAACAACTCCATTCTGTTGTGGTGTCTGAGGTGATGATAGTTGTCTTTTGATTCCATTCACTTCATAGAATGTATTAAAGTCCTTAGATATGAATTCTTCTCCTTGATCTGATCTTAAGCATTTGATTTTCTTACCGGTTTCATTTTCAACCATTGCCTTGAATAGTTTGCACTTTCCCAGTGCTTCTGATTTTTCTGTGAGAAAAGTAACCCAACACATTCTAGAATAGTCATCAGTGATTAGCATGAAATATCTATCACCTTGTAAGATTTTAGTTCTAGCTGGACCCCATAAATCAGTGTGAATCAAATCAAGAGCATTATTGGATTTTTCTTGAATACTTTTGAAACTAGCTCTAACTTGTTTTCCAAATTGACATTCCTTACATATTGTAATCTGACGTTTGACAATTTTAGGTAGATCTGTAACTGCCTTAGTAGTACTGATCTTCACCTTGCAATCAAAGTTTACATGACAGAGTCTCTTATGCCATAACCAACTTTCATCTGTATGTGCAATCAAGCATGTCTTTTCACTATTATTCAAATGAAAGATATTACCTCTAGTCTGATTACCAGTTGAAATTTCCAAACCAGTTCTATTCATGATTTTGCATTTTCCATTTTTAAATTGTAACTAAAATCCTTTCTCAACTAATTGACCAACACTTAAAAGATTATGCTTTAATCCTTCAACATAGTAAACATTGTCAGTGTTATGCTTACCATCAAGAGATATTGTACGCTTACCTTTGATTGAACAAGCTTTGTCATCTCCAAATCTTACTAAACCTCCATTGTATTCTTGAAATTTCAAGAGTTTACCTTTGTCTCCTGTCATATGATGTGAGCATCTTGAGTCAATGATACATTCATCTTCAACTTTAGCTGCTAGGGCTTGTTCTACCGGTTGAGTAGTAGGTGCCGGTTGATCTTCTATTATAGCAACAAAAACCCATCCATTGTCTGTCAGATCCTCATCAGAATCATTAGTCACTCCTTCATCAGTAATGTAACAAGATTTGTCTTTGTTCTTCTTAAATCTATATCTCTAATATTCAGGATTAGGCTTGTATGTTCTTCTAGCTTCTTCTCTTAGTCTAGCATGTCGATCAGAGCATCTCGAAGCCATATAACCAATCTTATTGCAGTTAAAACATTTAAAGGGTGCTTTACCTTCATACATACTTCCAACTGGACCTTTAGGCATTTTCCTTGCAAATAGTGCTTCAAGTTCTCCAAGTTCTTCATTTTCTTTCCTGCTTTCTTCAGGTTCTCTTGTATAAAAGACTTTCCAATCAGATTTGTCAAATGATGGAGCAGATGATGTTGACGCTTTAAAGGCAAAATCTATCCTTATAGTAGCAACAGGACCAAATTCTTCAATTTCAAAACATGAATGTATCCCTAGATACTGATGCATTAGGCATTGTTCTTAACTCATTTATAGCAGTAACCTTCATTTTATATGCTTGTGGCATTCCTCTTGAAACTTTTGAAACAATTTCATCCTCACTTAAGGTTCCTCCACAATATTTAATACCCAAAACAATTTCATTTACTCTTTCCATAAAAGAATAAATCCTTTCATCTTCTTCCATTTTCAGATGTTCATACCTGACTCGGAAGCTTTCAAGTTTTGCAATTTTGATTGTGGAATCTCCTTCATTCAGTGTTTCCAAATGATCCCAAATAGCTTTAGTAGTAGACCTATCTGATAATCCCATGATTTGTTGATCTGATAATGTGCTCAAAAGTGCTTCTCTTGCTTTGCAATCATTTTCCTCATCTTTAGCCAAGTTAGGTGGATTAAGTTGATCAGGAGTAGCAATAGTATAACGATTCTTTGTAATTTCCTAGATGTCTTTTCCAATGCAATTTAGATCTGTCACCATTCTGATCTTCCATATGCCATAGTTGGTTCCATCAAGTTTAGGACTGTCCTTCATGAAATAATTAGTAGACATTGGATCTCCTCAAGTTGTTAAACTTCTACAAAAGAGGACTAAGCTCTGATACCAATTGTTAGGTCCCAGAGACAACTAAGAGGGGGGGTGACTCAGTTGTCTAATAAATTCAAACCAAAAACAACTTAACCAATTTAATGCTTAATACCGGTGTAGACGTCTAAAAATGGTCAATGCTTGCGGAATCATACTTTAACATTTGCGCATTGTCTTATTTTAGGGTTTTTGCGTCGCATTAACATTTCTCCTATAATTCGCACTTGGTCTTTATCAATTGCGAGCATCGAGTCATTCTTCTGCATTCTTCAGTTGTCTCACTTTCAAAATTTGTCTTGTCGACAACAATCTTCAGTCATGATTTTGGTCGATCTTATTCTGTCGCATCAATGTGCGTGCTCATTTGTCATCATTTTGGACATCGTCAATCCTAATTAGGGTTTTGTCCTCTTATCAATCTTTTCATCGTGCGATCATTAATTGTCAACAATACTTGTCTTTTGATCAATTTGTCATCAATCTTGTCATTTTGCAATCTATTTGGTCATCGATCCTTGTCCTCTTGTCAATTTTATCATTTTGCGATCGATTTGTCATCGATCGTTGTCTTTCTCAATTATGTCAATTTGGATCAATTAGTCATTGTTCCTCGTCAATTGGTGCATTTATCAATCACATCATTTGTCAGCATTGGTCTTTTATCAAGTCAAAATCATGATCAAATCGATTCTTCAATCAGGACCTAATTGTCATCTTTGCATTTCTAATTCATCTTTTAGGGTTTCATGATTTTATTCATTTAACCCTGTTTGTCTTTTCTCCTCTAGGTTAAATAATTTATTTATTTATCCTAGGTCTTTGTGTCACAATTAAATGTTTAATTTAATTGGCTAACTAATTATTCCTCTTTTTGTGAATTAATTAATAAATGACAAATTATTAATTGATTTACCTAATTTCTCCTAATTCCTAATTTCCTAATTTTTCATCAATTTCTAAATTCCCTCTTTGTGAATTAATTAATAAATGAAAAATTATTAATTAATTCACTAAATTCCTAATTTCCTCATCTTCTAATTTCCTAATTCCTATTTTCCAAATTTCTAATTTTCCTAATTTCTAATTCAATTTCCTCCTATTTCTCTCCTAATTTCATGGGAATGACATTTCAATTTGTCATAATTTGTCATAATTGACAATCAATCAATTTTGACATAGAAATTTGTCATAATCTTGTCATAAATTATCAATCAATCAATTTTGCATAGAAAGTGCAAATTTGTCATAAATTTGTCATAATTGACATTCTTGATTTGCAATTTCCATTTGAATCTCTTCATGCTAATCTTGTCATCTCTCCAATTTGTCTATAAATTGGATGATTTTCTTCAATCCCGACTAATCACATTATCGATTAATCACTTTTTCGAATTACTTTGTCGAATCAATCACGCTTTGAGTATTCTTGCGCTACTATCTTGTCTACTTTCTTTCATCTCATGTGTATGCATTTGTAGATGAGATCCACAAACAAAGCTATTTGAAGAAGAAAGAAGGACAATGGAGCCACATGAAGGAGACATTCAAGTCTGCATTTGGTTTGCTTAAGTTTTCAATCATGAATGTCTTGTTTTCATATCTCTATTGGATGTAATTAGGATTGATCATGGCGTTTGAGCTTTTGTGATTGAGCTATGACTAATGTTTATCTTGCTTTGATGATTTCCAATTTCCTAGCTACATTAATTGGTGAACCCGACGTGAACTAACCCCCTAATCATGCTTTTGAGTGCTTTTGAGTTGATTTGCAGGTTAAAAACCCAAGAAACAGGGTAATGCAGGGTTTTCTAGGAACTTCTGTGCCTGTGTCAAGCATTCTGCGCCTGTGTCAAGGACAATCTGCACCTATGTCAAGCATTCTGCACCTGTGTGAGACATTTTGCACCTGTGTGAGACATTCTGCGCCTGTGTAGGGCCAGAATAAAAGGTAAAAGGCAGTGTTTTTCACTTGCAAATTGTTTTCTTTTGCATTCTATTTCTACTTTTTTTTTGGTTTTTTGGTACTGATTCTTTGTGCAGCACCTTGGCATATGCATGGCAAAGACAATGAATGAAACTACTAACACATTTTATGCAGGTTCGATAGTCAAAGACTAAACATATCAAACTTCGGACTTGGGTTTTGTAGGTTGCCTTGGACTACAACTAAACTTTGTGTTTGTAATTAATATTTAGGCACCTAGTATGATTTCTAAATAGGATGGAATGAATATATGTTTGCTTTGATTGATGAGTTTGACATTGAAGTAGGAGAGTATGCTCTCATCCTTCTTAGGGTGATCAGAAATCCAAATCTTTGATACGATGCTCATGTTTTTTATTGTGTGTCACCTTTAGAGGGCCCGCCTTCCCGACCATTTGCTTTTGCAAGCAAGTGACAATCGTGAGAAGGGAATGACCCAAAGTGAGTATGGCTAGAATACCTTGGCATTCTAACTCACTATAAATAAATACCTGATGGGCGAAAGCTTTGAAGGAAGGGTTACGTGGGAATTGTAGTTACTTGGGAAGTGATGACCCTTGAACTCTTTCTCATATCAACATCTAAGTAGGACCTCACGGTCTAAATCATGCTTGCCTGACTACATTTGTTTGATATCTTGGTGGGCTTAATGTCTCAATCACACTTGCATGACACCAAGGAGTAACGCTTAACATAAATCCTTACTAAACACCTTGTACCTAGAGGCCAAAAATCCTTCTAATTGCTTGAGAAGGACAAATTTGGATACTTGGAAGAGATACTAAGTTCGCCATGGGGAGATTTCCATGGGGACTGATGCTTGGCTGCCTTGAGAAGTGAGTGCCATGGAGGGGAGCCCGTGGGGTCAAGCATCTATGTATTCTCCTTGAATCTCATAACGAGTCTACCTCTCAAGTACCTACTACCCTTGCCATCCATAAGAAATGTGTGAGTGAGCATGATTGTCTTGAGTCTAAGTTAAAATATTTTGTCTTCTTTGCTTGTCAAAAGTTGAGTTGTGTCTCATTTCAAAAACAAGACAAATTGATTCAAAACAAGGTTAAACACAAGAGTATTTCATTCAACAAAGTTCAAAACACCTTCAAACATGGTTGTCAAACATTGTTCAAAATCTTGTCTCAACATTCATGTCACTTAGATTTAGGTTCATCCTAGGTTTGCATTTTGCAAAGTCATTGTCAACTACCAAGGTTAGGTTTCACCTAGGTCATAGTCCTTTGCATATCAATAAGGGTCATCCATTTGCATATGTCCTCTTGCATTAGAGTAATACAATTTCATAATTCAAACTTAGGTTGACATTGTCATACATTTGCATTTGCATCCTTGTCTTCATAACATTAGGTCACATTTTCATACCCTAGGTCTCTTCATTAAGCTTAGGTCATTATCATATCATATTAGGGTCATTTGCATAGTAATTGTCCCTTTGCATATAGTGTCAAAACTAGGTTTTGTTATACTTGAGTAATCCAAATCTTTGATAAACCTTAAGTCATTGTTAGGAAGTCTAGACCTTATCAAACCTTTTCTCTTTATGTCATTATTGTCATTTGGTCAAAGCTAGCTTAGTATCCAAGCATATAGGGGAGACATTGTCATTTTGTCCTTTTGTCACTTGGTCCTTTTGTCCTTTGAGGTCTAGACATCATTTCAATTTCGTAAGGGTCTCTTTTTAGATTTGCATTTCATAAGTTTGTCAAAATCTTGAAAAAAGAACAAAAAACATAGGTTGCATTCTTGCCATAGATTGCATTTTCATTTATTTAGGTTGCATTTAGTTGCATATCATACATCATCCTTTTAAAATCAAAAAAATCCCAAAAACATTGCATAGTGACATGTCTATTGAAACAAGGTTCCAAGCACCAATGATGCAACAAAGTTTGACGTATCAACCAACAATGCAATTGAATTTTAATCCAAGGCAATCACAATTATATCCAACCCAACAACAAGGCAATATCAATCAAACTTTTTATGATGAAACAAGTCTCCAAATACAAAAACTAGAGGAGAAACTAGCTCAAGAAAATGAGATTTTGGAACAAAGAGTGAAAAACATTGAGAAGAATAGATCACAAATGTCCAAAATGTTTCAAAAATTTCTAGGTCGAAATCCAAAGATTGAGCCAATTGATGTAAGATCTCTTCTTGAACGATCAGACATACCAGCTCTCCTCTCCCAAATAGAGATGATGAAACAATTTCAAGAAAAGAGACAACCTCAATTTCAACATTATGTGCCTCCACAACAAGAACAAGAAGGTGTTTACTATCAATCAGATTTTCAACCAATTGTTCAACATATACAACCAACACAACCAATGGTCCAATTTTAACAATATGTCCAACCAACTATACAATGTCCACAAATAGTTCAACCAATGGTGGAATATCAACAAGTTCAATCAACATATCAATGTCAACAACCACAACCAAACATTCAAAAACAAAGCTTGCAACATGCACCAGGCCAAATTTTGAACATGTCAAACCAATTTGATCAACATCTAGTTCGAAATCAAAACATGACATCAAACCAAGACCAAATTCTTGCCAAACAAGTTCAAATTCTAGATACAACCATGTCAAAACCTCGAAAGAAAGGTGGCTTTATTGCAAGGCTCTTAAGGAACCTACCAAGTGAGTTCTTTGAAGAAGATCAAGATAATACAATTCTGTCTAGCAATGCCTCATCTCCCTGCAAACAAATTGACTCTCCAGTGGCATCTATCCCTACATCTTTATAAGTTTCACAAGAACCTTCCATATGTCCTCATCAAATAATACACCCAAGGATGCAATTATCCCAGAGCTATCCATAATTGATTGCCAAGATAATCTAATTCATGATGCACATCCTTGTCATGTTTCAGAAATACAAGACCCAATGCCACCATGCACTTTATTGCCATTACCTATTTTAGAGGACCCCATTTGAAGTCCCTCTTCCTCATGTTCAAGCATTGATTCCTTGCCAAAATCCATCACAAATGTTCAAAGTGCATTTCCCTCATGCCAAAACATTGGTTCCTTGTCAGAATCCCCCATGCATATCCAAAGTCCAACCCCATGTCAAGAGGATAATTTAGAGCATGAAGAAACATGTCTTAAAATAGATCAAGATCAAGATCTTGAAACCTTATCATCCCATCCAATTGTTGACCAAGACCCCATCTTCCCAGACACTCATGACGATTCCCCTATTCTTGTCAATCCTATCCAAAGTCCTATTGACACTCCATTCCCTAAGCAAGATCAAGATATCCCAATCCATCCAATCCCAAACGACCCCCTTCCATTTCATGAAAAAAATGTCCTTTCAAATCCCATTGGCATTTCACTTCCTAAGAAAGATCAAGATATCCTTTCCATCCTTTCCGATGATCCCATTAAAAGTCAAGAGCAAAGCAACTTTAAAGAGGGTTCCAATGATCTTCCTCCTTGTCAAGATCAAATTATTCCTTTAAATCCTTCACAAGATCCACTTGTTCCTCCATCTCCTTGTCTTAATGCTCCATATACACTCCAAGATCTCATTCCTTTTGATGATCCCATTATTTCTCCCATTCCATCTCTTGAAGAGCCTGTCATTGAACCATGTCCACAACACAATCCAAGTCCCCCTCATGATCCTAATCCCCCTCATGATTCAAATGTATTAGTGCAAGATGTTCATGAACTCCTGACATTAACAATGGGTTCTTCTACTTTGGTCCAATCCGATCCACTTCAAGATCTCATTATTTATCTCATATCATATCCACCTCATAATAGACTCACGTCTTCTTCCCAAAGAAAAGAGTATCCTACAAGTCAAGATATTCATAAAGGCAAAGGAGTAGATCTCCATAAGAAAGAATCCCTTCATGTCAAAGAAGATCTTTAGGGTCATGTCTACACAACTCACTCTCAAGACGTTGGTATCCCTCCATCAAAATCAAAACATACACCTTCCCCATCATACTTTCCATCCATCTTAGGTCCTTATATCCCTTCATCCTCTATGCAAGGTCAGAAAAGGCACACATCCTTGAGTAAATTTCATCCATCCAAAAGAACTCCATTTCATTCATATCCATCCATGCATTCCTTTCCCCCTCCAAGCAATTTGGATGCCAAGTATAAAAGTCATAAGTCTAGAAATCCACATGTATTCAAGGATCAACATGTCCAATATAATTGACATGTCAAAACAAAGAAGAATATGATCTATAAAGAAAAAAATATATCCAAAAGGCCACAAAGGCCCACTGAGCAAAATAAAGCAAATTCAAAATCTATATGGGTTCCTAAATCCCTTGTGCAAGCAATGCACTCCAAGGAATCACAAAAGCATGAGAAATCAAAAACCATGTGGATCCCTAAGCGGCTCCTTGAAGCACAAAAGCCTAAAGAAACATCCAACTTGGCATCCAAAGTTGCTATTCCTCCATCCAAACCTCTCAAATTTGTCCCTCCATCTCCTTCTTCATCCATTTTGGGCCCTTATGTCCCAAAATCCATAGCCTTTCCTTCGTCAAAATCTCCATATCCAAAACCCACTTTTCCTCCATCAGTCCATCACCCCTCAAGGTGTGTGCCAATGTCAATCTTGCCTTCATTTCCATCCACTGAAGCCCAATTCTTCCAATACCCTATCCATTATCCAATGCATATTTTCCATCCTTCGATCCCTTTGATCCCATCCTTTGCATAAATCCTTTCCTTAGTTTCATCTCATTTTCCATGTCCTTATCCTACCAACGTCTTTGAGCATACTTTTATAGGTCATTTTTTTTTTCAAGGCTACTATCCAAACAAAAATATGATTGAGTCCTTATTTCATCCCCTATCATGTGTCCATCTTCTATTGAAAAAGTCAAAATACAAAAAAAAAAAAAATTGAAAAAAAAGAAAGAAAAATGTAAAGCAAAAATAATTCGTCCATTAGTGAAAACCTGGCAAACAGGCACCTTGGGCAAGTACCGTGATGAAAACCTGACAAATAGGTATCATGCGTAATTTATGAACTTCTTGCACACCACACTTGGGGGCAGGTTTTATCCTATCATATCCTTTTGTCCTTCATTGTTCCATTATCCTATCGAACCCATGTCATACTCCTTCATATCCTATTGCCCTTCCTTATCCTATCATACCATGTCATACTCCTTCATGTCCTATTACCCTTCCTTGTCCTATCATCCCTCATGTACATATCCCCTTTTCCACATTTGATTTTGACAAGGCTGACAATCTTCATGAGCATCATGCATCTTGTTTGCAGCTTTTAGTCCATCATAGCTTTTGGTCTTTATCCATTTGCTTATTATAACTTTTCATCCATATTCCCTGTCTTATTGCAACTTTCTGCCACTATCCCATATCCTATCTTGACCTTCAGTCCATGTCCCTTATCCATTCTTGGTCTTGCTTATCCTATCCATATCTTATCACTATCCATACACTCTTTTTCATTCCTTGATCTTGATCTGACATAAGGATGCAAAATTTAAACATGGTTTCAAAAACCTCTTGATATGTCCCTCATGCCATGTCACTACTTTACATTGTCATATCCAGTCTCTAGTCCCATCACGCAATAGCCCTTGAAAATTGCATCCGTATTGTCTCCATAATAAAAAGGCCTTTGTCTTCCCTCTATCCACCATCATTTCAACAAGCCTATTTATTCACCTGTCATATTCCTTTCCTTGCTAGACACTGGGGGCAAAATCATAAAAATTGAAAAAAGTCCTGAAATAATCCAAAAAAATTGCAAAATGTCCTGAAAAAAATCATAAAAATTGAAAAATGTCCTAAAATAAAATCCATAAAAAATTGAAAAATGTCCTGAAATAATCCAAAAAATTGAAAAATGTCCTGAAATAATCCAAAAAAATCAAATAATGTCTTGTCAAAATTAAAAAACATTCATAAAATGTCCTAAAAAAATCCCTAAAAAATCAAATAATGTCCTGAAATAATCCCTAAAAATCAAATAATGTCCTGAAAAAAAAAAATCCCTAAAAAAATCATATAAAGTCTTGAAAAAACAAACAAAAAAATTGTAAAATCTCGAAAAGCAAAAACAAAAAAAATAAATAACCCCTCTGTGCATAGACGGCTCACTAAGTATACATCCAACGACTCGCAATCCAACGTTGTGCTTTAATGAAATCATGTGTAAACAGATGAACTCTTTCAATCAAACCAGACATTCAAACTGATTAGAATTGTCATATCAATCAACCTCAAAATCATTCATCCTTGGCACACTATCATGGGTCTTATACAGGGTGTGGTATACTCGAAACTAGACTGTGTCCTGTCTTAGACAGGGTACCTCATTCCCTGAAACCAGACAACATGATCGTCCTATCAGCACTTTCAACTTTTGACAATGAAGATCAAGATGTTTGTTTGATTTGTTGGAATTTGTGCATCTTATCTTTTTACTGATTTATCTTTGGGCTTCGATCATG